>NW_024525156.1:6735566-6931131 GCF_017590135.1 Pyrgilauda ruficollis
CCGGGGGAGGCGCTCCGCGGGCACAAAGGGCTCCATGGCAACGGCGGGACGAGCCCCCCGCGCCCCCGGCACCGCCGGACCCGCCCACGCCGCCCCCCGCAGCAGCGATCGCGACAGCGGCTCGGGGAAGCCGCCCTCGGCGACACCGCGTCGGGAAGCGGGCAGGGGCTGCAGCCCCCGGCCCTGCCACGGGCCCGGACACACGTCTGCAGCAATTTTTTATTTTTTTTTTCCACCAGAGTGCAGATCAATGGTCACACGCAGGTATAGGCATTTAGGCTTTCTAATTGAGGGAAGTCGATAGGCTGCTAGTGAACAAATTGGAGGGCTGGGCAGTCACCAACCCTGCGAAGTTTAACAAGGGAAAATGCCGGATTCTGCAGCTGGGACGGGACAGTCCTGGGTGTATGGACAGACTGGGGAACCAGAAGCTGGAAATCAGCGCCAGGGAAAGGGACCTGGGGATCCTGGTCGATGGCAACTTGAATCTGAGTCAGCAGTGCCCTGGCAGCCAGGAGAGCCACGCCTGTCCTGGGGGCAGCCGGGCAAGGGAGGGGATTGTCCTGCTCTGCTCTGCTCTGCACCGGGGCGGATTCACCTCGAGTGCTGGGGACAGGCTTAGGTGCCGCAATATAAAAAAGACTTTAAGCTTTTAGAGAGCATCCAAAGGAGAGCCGTGGGGATGGTGAAAGGCCTTGAGGGGAAGCTGCATTGAGGAGTGTATGAGGTCACTTGGTCTGTTCAGCCTGGAGGAGACTGAGGGGAGACCTCACTGCAGTCACAGAGGGGAAGCAGAGAAGCAAACACTGGTATCTTCTCTGTAGTGACCAGTGACAGAACCCAAAGGAATGACTTGAAGCTGTGTTAGAGGTTTAGGTTGGGTATTAGAATAAGGTTTTTCACACAGAGCATTCTTGGGCACTGGAAGGCTCCTCAGGGAAGTGTTCATAGCACCAAGCTTGGCAGAGTTCAAGAAGTGTTCAGTGTTCTTGGGCACATGGTGTGATGTCTTGGGGCTGTCCTGTGCAGGGCCAGGGGTTGATGTTCCTTGTAGGTCCTGTCCGACTCAGATATTCTATGACTTTATGCATAGCATAACATCACACTGAATGGATTTAACTCCACATCAGAGTCTTACAGGTCTTATTAGTCTCTTACAATACAAAACATTACATTTTGGGGCATATATTCTTTCTTTAACTTTTCTTTTAAACGTCTGATTTGCAGACTGTATGACCTGAAGCTGTGAAACTTTAAAATATGCAGTCATCTAGAAAATAAAACTTAATCTTGAATTTTTAGATGTGTGCACAGCAACAGGTGACAAGGTCACAAGCTAAGGGATAAGTGCCTGGTCCAGCCTCCAATGGGGACAACTCTGAAGCTCCAAACCACATTGCTAGGAACAAGTCCATGTACAGCATTACTTGCCACTGAATGCAGCAAGACTTTGTGCACCCTGAAGTCTGAGAGCTCGTGGGTCGAGGATCAAGATGCCAAAGGTGGAAATGAAACTCAATCAATATTCATGGCAAATTTCTACACCTCAGGCAAGACCCCCATAGGTGTAATTATGCCCATAAAAAATTGGTGGTGTTTTTGGCATGGTGCAAATGTAAAGTGGTTCAATTATTCCGCTGAAGTCAAAAAGATTTAACTTGCTCCTAAAAATTTCTTGCTAAACTGCCTTATTCAGTACACTCATTTCCATTGGTCAACACCTCTGTGATCTGAATGCTGGTAGAAAACAAGTGTTCCATTATTTTGTATATAAAGATCCTGTCAGGCAAAATAGCCTTCCCTTTCACATAAATATTAAGTTTCATACTCAAATACTTTGTGTGAATAAACTGTCAGCTTAGACTGCAAAATGAGCCCTTCCCAAGATTTTTAATGTCATTTTTATACTCATTTTAAATTTAAAAGAATTCCTTGCACACAGCCTTTGTTATTTGCTGCCAATGATTAGGTAAAAGGCTGCAGGACTGGACTAGAGGCTTCCATTTTAGCCTTTTCTTAAAATTCCATATTCAATACAGATCTTTAAAAAACCAGCTCCTTTCTACTTACATAGGGCCACCCCTTTCTCTGAACCCCAGTGACCATGTACTTAACATCCCCTATCATTAATAGTTACCACTTTTTATTATGAATCATAAAATTTCACTGCACACTTCAGCAGCCTTCTCTCAAAATGTCACAATGAAGCTGAGGTCACTTGTGCTTGATTTGACAGGACATGGCATACACGTTGAGGGAGGAGAAGCAGCATTTCAGGGTCTGAAAGAACAAAAAAATAGTTGATTTGGCTTCTACCAGTCTTGCCTCGGTTTGTGTGTGTTGCCTGGGGCAGACATAGGTGCAGGGGTTGCCCTCAGCATCCTCCCAAAAGGGAGGGAAGAAACAGATAGCTCCAAAGAAGGTTCAGAGTTTAAACTTCTTTTAAACCTGCCGAGGCCAACTACAGTGATGATGATGATGATAATAATAATAATAATAATAATAATAATAAAGGACACAATCAGCTATTTATCCCTGAAAGTTCTGGAAGGGGAAAATCCAACAGTTAATTGTATCTCTAAAATTTCAAGGAAGTAAAATGTTGCTGGGAGCAACGGATAAGTCCTTTATTTTAGCTCCTGAATGGCAAACATACCAGCTTCCTTGTAACACTGCCAAGCTGTAAGTGTCATTTAAGGAGAGCAATACAACAGTTTATTGTTGCTCTCCAGCACTGCTTAGGATGTAGAAAGAAGACTGTTTGTGATACATTAAAGGTCACAAATAACTGGCAATTTAATAGGAAAAAAATCTACTCTACTTGCAAGAATATCTCAAAGGCATACTTAATAACATAGCAGCCTGAGCATGTTCTCTTTTATTAAAATATTGTGAAGGGCCATCCTGTTTCATTTCAATGAGCTAATATGCATCACCACCTCAGAAAAGCTCTGTTAAAAAAATAAGAAAACAGATACTATAAAGTTATTGCATCTATTGCAGCACTGCACAACGCTCAGGCCATTTTGCAGTATATTTAATCGGGAAATTTAACCTATCAATACAGTTGAAGGGATTTCACTCTCATTGCTAAAATCAGTGATTGATATTAAAATGGATTGCCACATATTCTTGAAAGAGTTGTTCAATCATCTGACATTTGTGCAGATTGCTATCTTTATATAAAGGGATTCTATCTCATAAAAATGATTTATGAAAGTGAGGGAAAACTATTCCCATTTCAAACCTATATGTTGTTACTGTATATAGGTAGCATACCTACTTTTTCTGAATCACAGAACTGAATCACAGAAACTCCTACACACAAAACTGATCAACTCCTTAAGTGCTCCGTTGATATTTGACCCATTGTATGCTGAAGCTTTGCAAACTTTGAGAGTTTGAACAGAGAGAAACAGAAAGAAACCCTATAATTTATTCCTGAACTACTGGAATAAAAGGAAAACCGTGTTTTAGTTGGAGTGCAGAGAAAAGAGATCAGGTGTATGATTTTTCTTTCATTCATGCAACACATGAACAGTTATCTCTGAACCACAATTCAGTGTTTTTATGCAAACATCCACACCTCACTTTAATCCACACAAGTGCCCATTCCCCTTTTTTCATGTTGGCTCATCAAGAATCATTTGAAACATCTCCAGACATCAAGAGTGTAGTGGCTAGGTGGAATCATTGTAATTTGACTGAAAAACATCAATACCAAAATCTATGTTTTCAGAAAAGATACATCTGTGAACATTTCAATACAGTTGTACTAAGGCTAGAGTTAAGGTTAGCTTGTGCTATCCTTAATGTGTGTAGTGAGCCAACAATCATGCACAGGATAAACTGCTGTACATGCTGGAAATAAGACTATTTCATTTATTTCATTTAAATGAAATTAAGTAAATAAAGATATTTACTGAGGTAGTTTCTGTACTGAGTTGTGGTAGGGTTTTTTTCCTCCTAAACCCTTTCTAGGGGGACTCTTCGCTGTTCTTCTGCTTGACAATCTATGCATATGCAGACTGCATGGAGAGATTACTCCAGAATTTTTCCTTTTTCTCTACTAACATTTTCTGGTCTGGGACACTAAGTTACCGTGAAATAGTCCTCAAATACTGCAAAACTTCAGATGTTTTTCAGAAGCTCAGGCCTCTGTCAGAATGTCTTACTATATTTTACTCATGTTTCTCTCTTGATTTGATAACCCTATGGGGACAAACACTCTAAGAATAAGCAAGAGGTTTGTGTGATACTGGGCATGGTGGCCCTGCAGATCCCTACACTGGCAGATCCCTACCAATTTTTCTTCCGTGACATACTAAGCTCAGGCAAATTGAATAAACAGGAAATTTTGTTCTTGTATAGTAAATGAAGAAAGCCTTGTTCAGGGGCTGAAATGACAGTAGTAGATAGCAGTTATTTCCACCAACTTTTGCTCTTTATGTTCTGTAGCACCAATGAATAGCAAAATTATTTTAAAATTATATTACAGGCCACAGAGTCTTTAAGACTTACTCTGTTTTCCTGTTTGGGGGAATAACCAGTTTACTAACAGAAAGCAAGAAGAAAACATGTCCATTTGCTAGTCAGCTTTGTTAAAAGAACTACTAAGAATTTCTTACTACTTTGTAGCAGCTTTGAGAAAAGCATTATTGCTAAAGTTTTTAACACTCAGCAAGAGCTTCGCAGAATGTGAGCCACTTTTAAGTCATAGAGTAGAAAGCAAAACAATTTCAGAAGGCATGCTGAAGATAATCCCTGTTTCTTGGAGAGAACGTGAATCACCTGGGCCTTGTTACAGAAAGCTGCACTAAGCTTTGCATTAGAGAAGTGGGATGGGACAAAAAAAGGCAAAAAAGTAGGTTATTCCACAGCGTAATCTGCATGTTTTTTTCTGTTGATGACTTAATCACCATCGGAACCATGTGATCTGATAGATAACCTCATCAAGAAACCCACACCACCCACCTCTCATAGGCAGTGCTGAATGGTCAGTACTATTCTGTGCTACTTAGTACTCCTCGCTATCATAAAGATTAAATGCAAGCATAAAAAGAGGACCCAGAAGCCATGACGCTGGGGATTTCTTTCCACTTGTTTTCAATTTTTGGTTGTTGACTTACGCAGAGAATGTAGGAGAAATTGAAGAAATTCTCCCTCAAAAGAATATTCTGTTTCTACCATCTACGTGCATTTATGGCTATATTGCAATGAGCACAAATGAGACTAGTTTGTAGCCTGCAATTTGTTTATAATATTTCATCTTGAATATCTATAGTTAAAGCAGAACAAAATTGGTGCACTAGTAGGCATTACTGCTAGGTAAGTCATCCAGAATAGCTTCATTGCCTGTTCACAACATGAGAAAAATCTACTAGATGCCCAGCAATGCAGAATACAATGCATTAGGATAAGAAGAAAGAATCACAGATTTGTAGAATAGTTTTGGTTGTAAGGGACCTTAGACATCATGTAGTTTCAACCCTCCCTCCATGGACAGGGAAACTTTGCACTAGACCAGGTTGCTCAGTGCCTCATCCATGTTGGACTTTGAACGCTTCCAGAGATGGGGCATCCACAATCTCTCTGGGCAACCTGTTCCAGTCCTTCACCACCCAAATTGTAAAGAATTTCTTCCTAATATCTAAACTGAACCTGCCATCCTTCAACTTAGGGCCATTCCCCCTTGTCCTGTCACTACACGCCCTTGTAACAAATCCCTCTCTTGCTTTCCTGTAGGCTCCCTTTAGGCACTGGAAGATGCTATAAGGTTTCTCTGAAGCCTTCTCTTCTGCAGGCTGAATAGCCCCAGTCTCTCAGTCTGTCTTCACAGGAGAGGTGTTCCAGGCCTCTGAGCATCTTCAGGGCCTTACTCTTGACTCCATCCAACAGGTCCTTTTCTTTCTTTTGTTTGGGACTCCACAGCTGGATGCAGCACTCCAGATGCGGTCTCACAAGAGCAGACCAGACAGGCAGAAATCACCTCCATTGATCTGCTGGTCCTGCTTCATTGATGCTTCTCAGGATACAGTTGGCCTTCTGGGATAAAAGTGTGTATTGTTAACTCACATCAAACTTCATGTCCAGCAATGCCCCCAAGTCTTTCTCCACAGGGCTACTCTCAATCCATTCTCCACACAGCCTATATTTGTGCTTGGGATTGGCATCTTGCGCTTTGTCTTGCTCAACTTCATGAAGATTGCAAAGGTCCACCTCTCAAGTTTGTCCAGGTCCTGCTGGATGGTATCCCTTCCTTCTGTTGTATTGATCACATCACTTAGCTTGGTGTAATCAGCAAACCTGATAAGAGTGAACTCTGTCCCAGTGTCCATGTTGCCAACAAAGATGCTGAACACCACCAGTCCTGATACCAATCAACAAAGAACACCACTTACCACTTGTCACCGGTCTCCACTTGGACTACCAATTCACTTCCCTCACATCAAGTTGGTAGTAAAGATTTCCTGATCAAAATTTGATTTGTAAAATTTGATGCCAGTTCAGTTTGTGTTCACATCCTTCTAGGACAACTTTAACAAATGTAGGGAGAGAAGGTGCTTCGGTTACATGTGTATTCTTATTAAACTTCACTTCAACAATACAGAATCCTGGAAAACCAAATTAATGAGAGGATGTGCTCAACTGTATAAAATCTTGGAGGACTGGGTAATGTGGGCTATTTTCACTTGAATGATAGGACCTTTTTTGGTTAGTATTTACTGTTTGAATAGAGAAATCCTCAAAAGTTGCTGTATTTAACCACAAAGAAAGTCTAAGGCTGCATTGGAAAAAAATTAATCCATATTGGAACTAACAAATGGAATGTGAAAATGTGTTATTACAGCCATGTACTCCGTTGCTGGTGTGGTGATCAGTGGCAGAAACAATTCATCATCGCAACACAAAACAATGTTGGTAACACAGCTTCACTTGCTTCATCTTGTATGATGTATACAAGCATCAAGAAAAGTTCAACATCTGTGGTGCTGAAGCTTTGTAATAGTCAAACATTATGATGGGTTTTCTATCAAACTAAAACGAGTTCAAGACTCAATAGTTTGCACAGAACAAGTGCACAGCAGCGGTGTGTGTCATATACAGTCTTACACAGTGTCACTTCTTCAGCCTCCAAGTCACTTTGAACAAGTAGAAGGCTTTTGAAGTCTGACTTTGTGTCAAAAGGCAAAGAAGAAATATATCCTTTTATCTGGGAATTCATCTCTGACCAGAAATAAAGACTTGCTGCTCACAACAGGTTGTTTTTCTTCTCTTTCTGAATATAAAAATACATTACAGGTCAGGTAGCATGAGGCTGCTTTCTGCTCTCCAAAAGATCTTTAAAATGAAACTACACACTTGGAGAATGAATATTCGGGTTTTCAAGCAAACCAGAATATAAACAGGTCAGGAGCTGGTAATCAAAGTAACAACACAACAGAAATCCATAAAGGGAGTGGAGAATATTGACAAACATGCTTTTTCATTAGAAAAGACTTTTTTGCATAAATTTTTGAATTAAGAAAATCAATCAGAAGTGAAGATATACTGACAGCAGCATGAGGAAGCAGCAAAAGTTCAACAGAGAAAAGTAGTGCAATCAATTTGACCTTTTGTCAGACACTTTACCAACTCCACAGAAACTGGGTATTAAGCAAGTAGCCATAAAATAAGTTGAATTATTTAGCAAGTGTGGGACTTCTAAATCAACCCAGGCCATGACCTACCTGTGTCAGCAGATACAATTGCACTGAAAAACTGAGTCTCCCAGGATGCAGACATGGTTTGATGGGAGAGCAAGAATAAGGAGAAGTTCTTCAGGACAGAAAAGCCAAAATCTGTTCAATTCAGTTAGCTAGCTAACTGAACTAACTCTAACAACTAAAATTTTAGAGGGAAAGATGGAAGCGTTTTTAAAGTCAAACTAAAAAAATTGGGATAAAAAAATTGGGGGAGGGTATGAGTGAGCAGGTGTTTCAGGCTTCTCTTTTCACAGTTAAAAACTCCACTTTTTGAAAATTACTGTATGATGCTTATTTTTTTCCATGTATATTTAAAATGGACATTATAAAATCATTGGGCAGAGACATAATAATGTTAACAACTCCTCTTTTTTCATGCAAAATTTCTTTGACAGCTTGGCATATAGTTAATCACTTTTTAAAAACTGAATGCACCCCAATGCAGCGGACCTAATTTTTTAATCTGTCAGCCAGAATTTTTCATTAACAAACTTTAAAAAACTGATTAAATACTTTGCTTTTTTTCCTCAAGCTTGTGCCTTGGCAATGGGCTGAAGAAAATGTGTATTTCCAGCAAGATTAATGAGCAATTATTGGTTGAGATTAAACTGCTGTATAGATTTAATGGATTTCTGTTTTGGCTGTAGAAGTACTCAGAATAAACTGATGAATGATTGTCACAAATAAAACAAGTTAACCTGATGAGAAGGAAGTTGTGGAGGCTGAGGGATAAAAAGAGAAAAGATAAAAAGCTGGGGATGAATCTGATGTTCAGAATGGTGTATGAGATACTGATACTACCAGGAAAGAGAGAGAGGCACCTGTTAATGACTGCACCCACCATTCCTTTCAAGGTGACAGCCATACTAACCTTTCCTTGCTACGGCGGTCATATCAGGTAAAAATTAAATCTATTTCAGGGAATTCTTTTGGACAATCATGACTGCTTGGCTACTGGAGTTTCAGTTTAGGTTTTTAATCAGATAAGGACAGAGGTGTAGTTTTGGTTTTGGTTTGGTGTGGTTTTGGTGTTTGGGTTTTTTCCTCCTAAAAGCACACAGTGCATCTCTTCCATAAGTCTTATTACAGATACAATGATTTTGTAGAACAGAAAGTTATGAAGTATAGTCACATATTACCATAGCAAATAGCAAAGGCCTCACTTCTACCTGTTGAATATTTGCGGCAAAAACCAAGAAACAATGTTATTTGCACCCAAGAGAAAGCAACTTGGACAATGATTAACAGACCAATTAATTAAGTTATTTAAACTTCTGCTAACATTCTCCAGTCAATAAGGCATTCACTATAATAACTTAACAATGCTACATTTAAATAACACCCTTTTCACACTTTGTCTTCGCTCTGCAGCTCCGTATTTTTCTTCTTCTCTTCTCAATCACTCCCTTATTCTTTCCTGCCACTTTGCTCTCCTTACAGTAAATCCAGTTCCCTTAAGGAAAAACAAAAAAAATCCCAGCAACACTCAAGCACACAATTCCTTCCCTCTGTTGGCATGTTATCTCTCTGCCTGTGTCCTCAAACAAATGAAACAATATTTTGTGAAGAAATAACACCTACAGCCCTTTCTGCACACACTCTTGGAGACTGTGTTGCTAGTTACTTATAGTGCAGTAAGCATGAACCGCAGTAGTATTTTTTTTAAAATCCAACTTGCCTTCAAATTGCCTCTTTCCACTTCAAAATATGGCAGGAGGTTATTAGCACCCCAAAAACCCCAGTGCCCCAAAACCAAACAACTATTTCAATTCAGCCTGGAAACCAGACCCACCATTTCCCGTGCAACACCAACAGGCTGCAGCACCGGACCTTCACTGCCCACCAAGGGCACACACCCCTGCCCGCGTGTGAAGGGGCTGAATTCCAGCTCTGCTTTGAGCACTGGGTGCTGGCTCCAGTGACCATCAGGGAGCAGCAGTGCTGAGCTGCACTGGAGCAGGAAGAGGCATGCCTCTACCACGAGCAGGGCAGTGTCCCCCCCAAGCAGGGTGCTGTCCTACAGCATCAGTTTTATTTAGGTGTGACAGTACACATAACTAGCTACAATATCTTTCACCTCACCTTTATGTGCCCAGTAAACCACAAGTAACTTTGACCTAGTGGATTATTATTTTTTCTGTGCACAGGGTGCTCAACCACAATATTTTCTTCTCCCTCTTGAGAGATGCCAAGAGATTTTGGTCATTGCATCTTCCCATGCTGTGATGCAAATTTATTGTCTCCTTTCTTTTCATGGCAACACATTGTGCAAGAATTTCTTGTGTCTTGGCCCATGCTGAGCTGTCTGTCAGCCTTTACACCTTGCCCACAAGTGTTAAATTCAAAATCTGTTTCTAAGCTTTTTGAGTAGCTGCCCTCATGTGATAAAAAAACTATCAGTAAACCAAGCTGATACACTGGGTAGAAAACATTAGTGGAAACTACCAAGTTAATGTTCAGTCTAAGAACTTATATTTATGAGACAACATTATCTCTATAAACTGGAAAGTGAAAAGTTACATTGTGTTGACCTACATAAGAACTCAAACTCCCTACATTCAAAATATTTGCTGGGAGTGGGCACAGAAAGGTAGCAATACATTTCCCAGGATGTCTTAGTTGAGTAAGGAATTTAACCCTTCTAATGAGAACCTTTTTCATGCTGTCTACCTTTATAAGAAGAACAGCTAAAGTCTTCCCTAACTCATGCCTCCTGAAACAACTTTGAAATAGCTGACAAATCCATGTCTCAGGGAAGATTGTCTCCTTCGCTTGGCCTCCCGAGTAAAAGGGTTGTCTTTTGGGTGTGCTCAATAACTGGTGGATAGGGCCTAGTTACTGTAAATGAAGTTGCCTTTATGCTTTGCTAGTTGCAGACAGAATTTCTCCCAGCTAGGATGTTATGGAGATTGAAACCAAGGGCATGACAGAGAATAGGGATTTTCTGCATGAATACAAGCAATTGTATCTGCCTAAAAGAATCTTGAGACCTATTCTACAGGCATTTGTGTAAATTACAATTGAAATTTCCTTCATGATGAGGAAAGTGACGCCTACTACATATTTCTAAACTAAAAACACCTAACTGCACAGGCACATGCTGGGTTTCTTCCACTTACAGACTGGGTTGTGCTCCCTCTGACCTAGGGAGAGCAGTTCTGCTCACTCACATGCAGACATACCCCATACATGTCAGCTGGAGCTGTTTTGGAGGACGAAAGAACTGATTCTAATAGACCTGCATGGCTTAGATAGCATCCAATTTGGCCTTCACTTATTCTAACAATAAAAATAATTGCAAATAAATGCAGAATCAGGAAGGAAGTTACACTTGCCCATGTTGAAAGGTTTGAAACAGGTAAATGTTTATGCAACACTGGAATGTGTTGCATATAGCTGCAACATTTCTGCCATATGCATCCCACAAGTAAATATATGAGCAGAAAGTGTTGCACCCATTTAAATAAGCTGTTCCATACTTGAAATCTTTATGCAAAGGGTATGCAGAGATTAATCTGCTTAGAACTTACAGAATATTATATTACTTACAGCTGTAGGTAGTACAGCCTTCTAGCAGGTAATATGTGACAACCACCATGTCTTTAGAGACTGCATTGACAGAGCAAGATGTACCAAAATAATAATCAAAAACTTGTGGCTTTTAATGAAAAAATGTTTTTCTCATATTCAATAAAAAGTAGACTTATCAAGCATCTAGAATTTCAACCAGATGTAAATAAGTGATAATCATAATGGATAATCATGTCTACCTTTCTGCATCTTCGTTTTACTGAAGACAATGAGAAAATGAGATATGCTTCAGTAAAAAACCAATTCTTTTGCCAGCTGTTTAGCACTAAGTAGTGAAATAGTCAGTCTGGAGATTAATTCACACTACTTCATAAGCCTAAACCAAATTATTTAGACTGTGGGAAGGCAATTGAAAGCCGTGAGTAAGGAGAGAGTAGAGCCCAGTGAGGCAATTTCCCCTGCTCTCACAGCCTGGGGGGAGTTTCACTTTTAGCATTACAGCAGGAAATCATGAACAAGAGTCTGTGGCTGTGTGCTCATGGGTAGTCTTCCACTGAACAGGACGATGGCTTGGAAACACCATGTTAGAAGTCAGCTGTATTCCTTATACCATCCACCAATTCACACAAAACATTCTATTTTTGGGGTACGTCATGGGCTTTGAAACATTTTGGGACCTTGATAAGAAAGTCTGTAGAGCATCCTGGGGGAAAGCATGAGCGAGTAAATCTCAGTCATTCAGAAGGGCAAGGCCTTTTCTGGGGTGTTTGTCTCTTGTTGACAGCTGGTACTGTTAATGAAGCCAGGAGGCGGTGAAGAGGTAGGAAGTGTTTAGCACAGAACACAAGGCTTGTTGCAGAAAGTGTTTGCTTGCTTGGTTTTTCTTCAGTCTCTGCGACCTAACATTTTGAAGCTATTTTTCTTATTCTGCCTTTTCCAGTTTCTTTTCTCCATCCCTCACAGCTTTTGCTGTTTTTATTGGAGTGTCTCTCTAATTCTTTTCCTCCATGCTAAAGTAAGGGCAACTATACTTTTCCTTCCCTTAAATTTAAAATTGTATGAAGCTCACATGGAAAATTACCGAGTTACCACACAGTATTTTTCCTTTTAATTAAGATAACTACTTCACAAATCTACTAAATTCTATTTCACCTAAAAATGGCAGGTAATTTTTTAATTTATGATTTGCATAAAACAGAGAAACTGCAAGCCTCCTACTGAGTGTTTAATTAAGGAAAAATTGATATGGCCTAGAAGACATGAAAAATTCTCTGTGACCCAGACATTTTATCATCTGCTGCTCTATCACTGGAGATATAGCATCAAGAACCTTCAGAATTTCTCCTATAATAAAGATGCTTTGATCTAGCTAAGTAAAATATCCAAGGCAAAAAAAAAAACAAAAACATAGAAAGTACCATGTGCCAAATGTGTCATATCTTTCTTAATGTGAAGATGTTTTTAATTTGATAAACTTACCAATCTCTTAAAGTAGATGCTGGCTGTATCAAGCAATTAAAGGTCACTAAGGAATTGTTTAAATGTTGAGATTATTACATGGCCTTATAATATGCTGGACTTGTAGACTTAGAGAAAATGTATGAGTATTATTTATCAGATCAAAATACACTGACTCTTTTCTGGAAAAACACATTTTAGAAATGGGAATAAGTTCATAAGTCCAGAGCAACCCTACACACTAAGAATTAATACTTTGTCATTGAAGACTGAAACAAGTCAGAGTCATCCTTATAGGCTAAAGGGAATATTGGAATATAAAAATATAAAATTATATGAAGATAAAGGCAACACTAACAAGAACTGCATATCAACTTGGAGCATAATAAAAAAGGAATACATGGAATTTACATAAGAAATTTTAAAGTACAAACAATAACACTTCCTTTCCATTCCACCATGATTTTATATATTCATAACCAAATGTGTGAATTACACAGTATGTAATACTTTATGTAAAACTGCATCAATGAGAGAGAAGTTAGGACTAAATGGCTGTGTAGAAGATAAAGAGTATTCACTTTTTGTGCTGTTATCCAAAGTAATTCACTCCCCAAACACAAAATGCCCATGGTGGCTTGGTGTAACTACAGGCACTAGGAGATACTAACATAATTTCATGGTTTCAGTTGATATCACTAGTGCTATTTACATGTATTTGTACAGTTCAAAAGTTAGACATCATAGCTAGGAAGAGTTACACATCTCCTTGTTGTTACATTAAAACAATTAAAACTTTAATTCTTTCAGTGAGAAGGAATTTGGAATGAAATTACAGAATGCCAGTTAAGAAGAATAAAAGCAATAACACCCTTAAATAGCACACAATGTTTTCAACTTTTTAAACACTTCAAAATATTTACAGCACAGTACATGTTATTTTTAAAATGGCTGAGATATAGTACCATAGTACCATGAGAATATGACACATGCCACTTCAGGTTTTGTTTGTTAGGAAACAAAATGTTTAATTTTAAAAATAAGTTTATGTGGCTTTAGCAGTACAGTAACCTTATAGATTGTATGTTCTGCATCAACACTCAACCAAAATGGCACTGCCATGCACTGTATTTGAAACCTATTTTGTGGAAGGTTTTTGAAACCAACAAACCAGAAAATCTGTTGTTTGATAAAGGAATAAAGCTTTACTAGAGTATTACACCCCCCCAAACTGTAAGTATTTGAGACTTGCTCTTGGAAAGGAGAGCAAAGAATTAAAACCCCCTTGTGTATGTATCTCTTGCATAGAAAATTTGTTGCCTGAAGTCCAATGATATGAAATAAATAGAAAGAAAGGAAAATTTATTTGTATGATGGAAACAGTATTCAAGCCAACATCAAAAGAAAAGTCTACTCTGAGGCAGTAATTTTCTAAAAATTGAATCTTTCCTTTTTTCCCTTCTTTTCCTCTCACAAACTGACTTCAACAGCCTTGAACTCTCACTCTTTCAGAAACAAACACTACAACACTCTTTCTTCATATTTACAGGATCAGTGCTGCTATAAGAGATGAAGTGCTTGGAAAAACTACAGTTGATAAGCAATGTCAAAAATTTATCCTGCACGAGATACATTTAAATGTTTGTACCCAATCTTTTTTTTTTTTTTTGGGTCTTTGAACCTCTGCTGTGCAATCTACACACACAAATCTGTCTGAGAAGGTGAACTCCAGAAGGGTGATAGCACATTCACCTCATTTGCACAATGTTTTACAGAATCACAGACTCACAGAATGAACTATGTTGGAAAAGATCTTTGAGATCATCAAGTCCAACCTATGAACTAGCACCACCATGTTAACCAGACCATGGTACCGAATGGCACATGTAGTCTTTCCTTAAACACCTCCAGGGATGGTGACTCTACCACTTCCCTGGGCAGCCCCTTTCAGTATCAAATCACCTTTTCTGTGAAGAACTTCTTTCTACTTAAGTCTCCCCTGGCACACCTCAAGACTCTGTCCTCTTATCCTACTGCCAGTTGCCTGGGAGATTGTCCTTCACCTGGCTACATCCTACTTTCAGAGAGTTGTAGAGAGTGGTAAGGTCTCCCCTGAGCCTCATTTTCCTCAGGCTAAACAGCCCCAGGTCCCCCAGACACCCCCCAGAGGATTTGTGTTCCAGACCCTTCACCAGCCTTGTTGTCCTTCTCTGGACACATTCAAGCATTTCAACATTCTTCCTAAGCTGGGGGGTGCAGAACTGGACACAGCACTCAAAGTGTGGTCTCACCAGTGCTGAGTACAATGTGGCAATCACTGCCCTAATGCTGCTGGCCACACTATTGCTGATACAGGCCAGGATGCCATTGGCCTTCTTGGCCATGTGGGCACACGTTGGCTCATGTTCAGCTGACTCAAAAAGCAACCCTAGGTCCTTTTTCACTGGGCAGTTTGCCAGCCAGTCTCCATCCAGCCTCTAGTGCTGAAGGGGGTTGTTGTGGCCAAAGTGCTGGACCTGCCACTTGGTCTTGTTGACCCTCATATTGTTGGATGTGGACCATTGATCCAGCCTGTCCGGGTCCCTCTGCAGAGTCCTCGTACCCTCCAGCAGATAGACACTCCGCGCTACTTGGTGTCATCTGCAAATTTGCTAATGGTAGACTCAATCCCCTCATCCAGATCATCAGTAAAAGTATTAAACAGAACTGGGCCCAACCCAGATCCCTGCAGGACACTGCTAGTGACTGGCCACCAGCTGGATGCAGCCCATTCACCACAGCTCTCTGGGCCTGGCCATCCAGCCAGGAGTGCCCCTGTCCACGTTGCAGCTGCCAGCTTTTCCAGGAGCGTGCTGTGGGAGACAGTGTCAACGGCTTTGCTGACATCCAGGTAGACAACACTCACAGTGTGTCCCTCACCCACCAGACATCTCACCTGGTCATAAAGGGAGATCAGGTTGGTCAGGCAGGACCTGCCCCTCCTAAATCCACGCTGGCTGGGCGTGACCCCTCAGCCACCCTGTAGGTGCCGTGTGATGGCACTCAAGATGATAACTGTTCAAGTTAGGAATGAAAGACTGAGATCGTAGCAAAGATTAAGGAAACTGGAAAAATCTAAGTTCTGTGAATTTCATAAATAAAAAGATTTTTCAAGAGAATGATAAGTCCTCTGGCCTTTATGAACTCACATAACAAGAAAGCCATTACTAACAATCTAATTTCAGATTTGCAGATAAATTCAGAAATTAAAATAGTTACTAGTTACCTTGCAACATTTTCTTTCTTTGTATCTCATACATTATTTTGCTTTAATAGTGTTGTTTTTTGCCCTATCTAAGACAGAATGGGAAAATGTGTAATATGGACTTTTCACCTCTACTAATCTCGAGTCCTGCTCTAGTGTCAGCCTGACTTCTCTGTACTTTAATGTATTGGTGCTTTACTTACAAAGGTGAATAACACTGGGACCGACTCTCTGTGCAGCTTCTGCTTTTTTTTCTTGGTTATTATATTTGCAGTTGAAGATGGAGAGTAACACATTATTAATGTTGATGATGCTTCCAATTGGCATTGCAGGCTTTATGACTGGGGATGCTGAGCCAATTTGGACAAAGAGATTGACAGCAGAAAGGCAGTGATGCAAGTAGTAATCACAGAAACCAAGGGCCGCATTGCCTCAAAGGCTCATTTTGCTTCCCAGCATGTCTCAGAACATTTCACTGCACAGGGTCACATAAAGAAATAGTATAGCACTGGGACCATTCCTGATGTAATTCAGCACCCCTTTGTTTTCCCCCGGAAAGGTTTTGCTTATGTTTTAGGAAAACCAGGATGCAGCTGGGGGAAAGAAAAACCATCTGAGACAGGGTTCTAGCTCTCCATCTTCTTCAGCAGCACACACAGGAGTAGAGAGCCTTGTGATGCTGCTGCTCAGTGTTGTTAGAGGTTACAATCTTCAGAACTGTCACCAGACCTAGAACAGGCTAGAAAGACAGACTTTAAGGCAAAGACCATTTAAGTTAATATCTTCTGAATCCAGTCCCCATTTTCTATATTCAGTTTAGGTCAGAAGAAGGATTTCAATTATTTTCCATAAGAATTAATAAAACTACTGTAACACTGTGATAATAATCAGAAAGTCATTGAGTACTGCTTCTTCAGAAGCATGAGTACACTGGATTCAAAAAACTTTTTCTGTATAGCGCCTCTAGTATTTACTGTTGGTGCCATCTATAGGTAGCCCTCACTGAAAAACATTAGTCCACTAAGACAGTGAAATGTGTTATGATCACCAATACATTTTTTTTTTACTGCAGAAGCTGTTGGGCTCTTAGTAAGAACAATCAGAATTTCACTTTTTTTAAAATTACGTCTAAGCATGATTAATCTAAACTTAAGACTCCAATTCATCTTCATTTATTTGCATTTTTAGAATTCACTCAAATAGCCACTGAATGTCTGAAAATTGAAATTTTCATGTGATATAAGCAGAAAGTCAAGACAGAAATCTCAGTCTAAATTAGCTATAAAAGTTAAAAACAATTTCTTTGGTCAGCATACCATGCAGATGTAGAATTTTGTGCATACACTGTTAGGCTGATGTGAAGACAACTATTTTGGAGTTATACCTAGAACAGGAAAAGAAAACCTTCTAATATTCCCTTCCAAAAGTCTTACACAGAAAAAAAGTAATTTTCCTCTGACCCAGCAAAATGACAAGGGGAAAAAATGCTTTATTAATAGGTCATGAAGAAAGGAACCTAGGAAAAGAACTTTAATATATTAAATATTATTGCACTAATTTAAGATGTAGTATCTTTTTCTTGTCTTGCACACATGTACTATCATGACGACTTAGCTCTTTTATGATGCAGGAGAGGAGAAATCTATTCTTGTACTCTAAATGCAAAACCTATATTTGCCATAACCTAAAACAAAAAAATAATGGTTCATATGTATGTGATGTGTAGCAGACTTCAATTTGTTTTATTAAATCTAAAACTCTTAAAGGTAAAACTAATAATTAAATCCATGGTACTTTGGCATTTTCAGTTCAAATGGACCATGCTTGGTTTTGGTCTCTCAGTTGAACTAGAATACTTTATACAAACCATGAGCATCACCAAAACAATTCTTTCGAATTGTAATTTTTAGGAATTGCCTAATGTAAATTATTACCAGGAAGAAATAATCTGAAAAGCTTTAGCTATATAAAAAGGATCTACATGAGAAAGAAAAGCTCTTTAGTTGACAGTTCAAGTAGGCTTAGGTGAAGAAAAGTAAAAGAAATTGATAAATAAGGTGGAAAGCTTAAACAATAAAGGGAATAAAATTTTGGAGTAACTTTCCATCATTGTACTGGATTATGCATCACTTCCTCTTTTTATACTCTGTCTTTCTAAAACAATTCAATAGATTAGCCACAGCTTTTGAAACAAGTACTAGGATTGTTGGCTAAAAGCTTATGGCCTACAAAATATTGTCATGGACTATCAGAATGTCCCTCTTTATCCTTACAATGCATGAAATACAAATCTGAATAGATGACAGCAGAGATATCAAATGAAGACATTGCTCATAATCATAAATACAAGTCTTTTTAACCTCACATTACACCTTTAGAAGGTATATCAGCCACAGAATATGAATATAGTCAACTATTGCATGTGCTCTGAAAGGTATTGGTGTAAACAGTAGTTTTTTAATGTAAATGCATAATCAATTTAATTCAAATAGAAATAATTCAAGATGTGGTAGAAGTGGAAAGATAAAACAAACCTAAAAAGACAAAAAAAAAAAAGGGAAAATAAAGGATTTCAATATTACCACCCAAAAAAAACTGAACTGATGTGTTCTTTTATATCATAGCAAACAATAGATAACTTTACTATTTCATTATTAGCATTGTAATATAGTGCAAGAGATAGGCAAGAGTATAGGACATTCTTTTTCTACATATGATAGTGTCTGCAGCAAATTGATATATTTATATAGTGAATGACAAGCCTTTACCAACATTTACATGGCTTCAACAAGCTCTGTCAAGTACCCTCCTCTGACATCCTTTTCACCTACCGTCTATTTCCGGGCATCCAGGTCATTTAATTAGCCAATAAATGCTATCAGGAAAAAGGTTTGCCTGATGCTTTTTTTGACTGTTCAACTGCATGTAATAAACTGATTATTTGTTGCCCAGTGATGCAAACTGATTACCTGAGTTAAAACCCTTAATTAAATAGCCATTCATTAAACTCACAGTTAAACAGAACACATGATACTTTGTAATTAAAGCAAATTGTTGTACACAATATCTTTTAATTCGATGGATTTATGACCTATTAACAGTATATGAAGCTTGAATACAAAAGAAGCCTGAAGTGAAAAAAGGCATATACCATATCCTTCAAATGGGAAATAACTATATAGCAAGAAATAGTTATTATTAATTATAGCTTTTATTATTTTGTATGACATTTAAACTAGCTCACAATTATCTCACTCACTGGGGCCAGTTTTTAATACCTGGATGTATACTATGCATTTTCCATGAGGTGATCACTGCTCTCTAAATAGAACATTTGACTGGTGCTGTCATCTACTATTATTAGAATATATCAAGTCAGGTTTTCTTTAGCAGAATATAAATAAGCACAAAATCATTCCAATTCAACATTTAAGGATTTGAAGGTGTTTCCCTGACCTGGTAAACCAGTTTCTTTCCCAGGCTTTTCTCAATATCACCATTTGTTTTTTGAGCTCCAGCACGGCTTCGTTTCACCTCATGACAAGACTAAGAGAGCTTTCTAGCTTCACCCTTGTCCCGCATTTCTCCTTCCTGAACTATTCCTTTCCCTTATCCTTAGCCACCTGAGGCTAGTCAGGTCATCCTGCTCTTTCAGAGTGGAAGCTATTGCTTTTTCATCCTCCCAGGACAGTACAAGACCACTTGGACTAGACTAAATGAGAGGTGGAAGGGAGGTGATTTTTATCACAGCAGGGCAAAAGATAAGATAAAAGCAGCTTATGCAACTCCATACAACAGAGAGAAAACCACTACGAAATATCTGGCTACCTTTGCCAAGGATACGTGTGAAAAACCACGGCCTTTTTCAGGGGAAAAGTTATCTTCAAATCACAAGGCTTTTGCTTGTTTATTCTTCAACAGCCCCTTCACTGCCCTGTTGCACATAGGTCGGTTTTCATCCACTTATGGAATAAACCCAAATCAACACTGTGAATTCTGTCAGTTTTCTCAGATGAAGCGGTAAAGAAAAAGAAGAGGAAGAAAGTATAACTCCATTCTTCACACTCCAAGTCCTCCTATAGGGAATAATGACCCAAGAAATTGAAGTATGTTCTAGGTGAATTTTTAATTAGAGGGTCCAGGAAAAAAAAAGAAATTGAATAAAGTTTGCCCAGCATGATCTCTGTATAATATAGAGTACTTGGGATTTTTTATATTCAAAGCAGACAAATAATTTCCTGGTTGGAAGCTTCTGAATAATGGCACTTCCCTCTATTTTGAATTCCTCTATTTTTTTTTCTTCTGTCAATTAAAAATAACTTGATAAAAATAGCTTTATAAAGAATAACTTAATAAAATGCTTACACAGTTTAATCCTTTAATGAGAATCAGCACATAGTACCAATTTTATTCAAGTGCATTTAAAAATCTTACCTACTTGCTGCTTAAAACTGAATTATCTGAAAGTCAAGTCAATGTCAAATTAAATCTTGCTTTTATCCTGCAAAAGAAGGCTCATGAAGATCCAAAGAGCTGCAAGATTAAGGCAGCATAACTAATAACTGAAAGCTAAGATAACTCACTTGGTTTTACTTTTGGAGTAGAGCGCTCTGTGTGCAGCATGGAATTGGTCTCGCACCTTTTCCTAAAATTTCAAGTTCTTATCAGCATGGCTGCGTGCGCTGGGGTGAGAGCCAAGATCGTGACATACAGATCTCAGTTAAGTGGTAACCCATGCTTGTAACATGACAGTACAGATGAAATGGTTTTCCTCACTTGCATAAAAATGAAGGCAAATCTCAGAAAAACAGTTGTAAAGAAAGGGTTACAGTCAAGAACACAGCATTACAAAGTAATATTTATAGAACAGACTATTCACAATCTCTCTTGACTACTGATAACTGCTATTAAGTTGCAGGCATAGTGCAACTCTGAACTTCATCAGCCATCATGAAACCTACCCTTTTCTCACCTTTAGCTTCGAACATCAGCTGAAAGGTCTTCCTATGTGCCCTTTATTTACAGTATTCCAAAGGAACCTTCCAATCCTACTCGACTGCTTATCAGGGACATACAGATCTGCAGTGATGTGACATTTCTTTGCCTAGGCATCAGAGTCAATGTGAAGTGAAAAGATCTGCACTTATTTTAGGAGTCTATATAATACATGTTTCTAAGTTACAATATTTATTTCCACACAGGAAGTAGTTCTCAGAATATGCCAATTCTGTTGGTAATGGCATATATTACTTAATACTCCTGAAATAGTGGCCTGTGCTAACAAAAAAAAAAAAAACCCACAAAAACAGTCCACTTCTCAAATGAATTTGTTCTTGTGTTAGTGCTGTATTAAAAAATGGTACACGCAGTACCAGCAAAATCAAACCTTCCCTGAACCCCTGTTCCTTCACTGTACCACTTTTATCACCCTATGCTTTTCCCTGTCTATTATCTCTCTCCCTCTCAGTGTTTGCCTCCATTCCACTGCCTTTTCCACTTGAATAAAACAGATCACACAGAATCACAGAATTTCCACAATATTTCTTCTATCATTCTTGTTTGGTGTACCCCTCATGTTAGATGCGCAGTGTGCGTCCACTAAACTGTGGATAAGATGGAAACTCTACAATTTTCTGTTTGCCCAGTACCTAGAATGACTGTGTTCAGCCTTGATTGCTCAGTCAATGTAACTAGGAAGTGAGGGATTATGATTTATGTGGAGCTAAATGATTTCTGTTACAGTAATATCTGATATCTAACCCTTTTTAATCTTTTTCTCCTTATGTACACCATTAAGTAGGGAAATGTAGAGAACTGGGGAAGAAAGAAATTTAGCGTCATAAAAGCAGTAACAAGAGGGAAAAACTGTAAGCATCTGGTACCTATTGTCCTGTCAATTGTGTCTCACCACCAAAATCCATGAGAATCGTTACCTCCTCTCAGGATGAAATTCAACCTCTGTATCACCAATATCCTTTTAAGTGCTCCCATTGGTCTTGCTGTTGATGCCATAGCATCTAAAACTCTAAATACAGCATAGTGTATCAGTAACCACTCCGCCTCCAGCTATTCCAATAACTGTCACAATGAATATGAGAAGCAGCTGAATTGACCTACATCACTACTCACTCACACAGTTACTTTATTTTCATAGCATTGGAAAAAAAGAGGTTTTTTTGCTGTATTTTAAATCTTTGTTTTGTTAAATAACAACAATCTTTGCACTGTATTTTCATTTATATATGCATGCAAAAAAAAAAAAAAAAAGAAAAAGTCAAAGGCCTTTGTTATCTACAAACATTTTAAAAAAATTTTGGTGCATTCAATTTCCAGTCTTCTCAGAGTCTGAAATATGAGTTGCTATTCACATCTGAAATCTCTCATTGGTTGTAAGTGAAAAATCAATAATGTTATAGTGTATTAATATAGTATTCATTAGGAAAACAGAGAAACCAAGCAAAAGTAATGACATAAACTTGCCAACATAAATGGATGATCAGATTTTTTTCATAACATAAAGGAAAAAATGCCTAAAGCATGAAAAAATAAAGCATAAACATCTGTAATGAGAATACTTGCCTGTTTTCTTCTGGCCATCTGATTCTGAGAGAGATACAAGGCCAAAAGTCCAAGAGTATAGACTAGAGCACGACTCCTTGGCAAGGTAAAAAATGAAATAGTATTCCAATACCATAACTATTCAGTAAAAAATTATCCAATGTATTTTTAAAAAGTAAGGGATCTTGCTTTCCAGAATCTGACCTTTCAGGATACAATATGGACTAGAAACATGACAACAATACAGATTATGAGAGACTTTCAAAGATTATAAACTGGATTTGGGATTAAATGTCAGTGACATCACACACAAGTCACAATTAAGTGTATTTATATTACTAACACAGGTACACTGGCAGAATTTTTTCAGGGTCCAAAAAATGGACCTGTAATGGGAACTGATAGTGTATTTTGCTACTTAAAAAGGAATGACACCATTTTTACCACTAGATGAAGTTGCAGCAGAAAGCAGATGAGAGACAGAAAACAAGAATGACTTAAAAACTAGCCTCCCTCCTACATATATAGATTCTCACAAAATGCCTTCTTTGCATACGAAAAAACGTTTTTGAAAGCTCCTAAATAAAGTAACACAAATAGAACTTGTTTGGGTCCTCTGCTTGGCCCCCATTCACCACCAGAGGAAACAAACTGTTAAGGATGCACTGCTGAATCCTATTCAACCATCCTTTGCCAAAATGAATTGATTTTCTGGAGTAAGCAAAATGTGTAAATTTGCATTCTAGAAGAGCTGAGCATCTTGCCTGCTTGACAGTGAGTCAGGAAGGGGTGAAAAACTTGTCTTCGCCAGGCAGACCTGCGTTTTGACAGTCTGCTGACCATAACCTAAGCTCGTTATATTGTTCAAGGATTTCTTACATAACACAGTCTAAAACATTAGTAATTGTCAAGAACTAGCTGGAGTCAATTTAGCAAGCTATTTAAATAACAGAATTTTAAAAATGATCCCAATACAATTCATTTATAAGTTCAGTGTGATTCTCATCCATAGTAAAGTCTACAGACCAGCAAGGAGGATGTTGATAGAAAAAGTGTAGACACCCTAGGAATCAGTAACTGTCCAAGCCAGCACATTCTGCCATGGCTGCAAAGGATGACAACAGCAATTAAAGGGATCACTCTGTGCACTCTATTAGATAATTATCCAGATAAGGTCAAGGCTCACATTCTCCTCAAGTGCTCTGATAATGGTTTATTACAGCAGCCCATTTCAAGTCACATTAGGCTGACAGCTGGTGTATGGAATACATTTCAGCACAGCTGCAACAAAACAGTCTGGAGATTAATGGGGAGGGGGACTGGCAGTCAGAAGGAGAGGCTTCCTCTCTTCCCACTTCCTCCCCAGGGCTGGGAGAGTGGCACATAAGGCTGCACTTTCTGTGCAATCCCAACAGAACACACACCCCCAGAGTGTGTTACTTCCTTAGTCACATGAGACCTGGGCATTGAACAGGCAGCTTCTGCATCCAAGGGTTTCTGCTGATGGGCTTTGAAGACAAAATGTCTCTTGGCATGTTAAGAGCCCACCCCTGGGATTCCTGTTATTTGCACAAGCCCTGCAGAGATACCAAAGCCAAGCCCTGCAGTAAGGGCTATTTAATTGTTTTAATGAAGTCCTCTTTTCATCTATACTTTATTTTTAAACCTGAATTTTCAAAGCAATATTGTAATGAATAAAAAGCACTTTAACACTGCTGTTAAAAGATATAATTTTAAAATTACCGATGCATATATGCCATTGTAAAGCTCTAGTTAAAATAAATAACTTAACAGAAAAATATTTTTTTCTTCTACTAATGTTAATGAACTTTAAATTATGCCTATTAGTGTCACTCTTTGACTTTCAAACACCTGCTGTAGCTGCATACTCTACTCATTTGAAATTAAGCTCTGCTTACAAGAATTTATTTATGGATGAAGTCTTCAGAGAAGGCACATTATGATTTCCCTATATAATGAAAGCCCTTCTTAAATTTTTTCGTATTCTGAGAAGACAAGATAACTAAAGTTAGCTTCGTAATTCCATACTTGAAGCAGCTGTTTAAGTGACCGCAGTAAAAAAAAAGAGAAAAAAACCAAAAATTTTGCACGTTTCCTCTTAACTTTACTGAGAGATGCTGAGTGCTCAGAACTGAAAATAAAGTCACATTTTCAGCTTCTTTACTTTGATTTAATTCATCATGTCACAGTTCAGAAAATATGGTCAGAAAGATTTCAAATCAAATTTTCAAATGCAAGCTGCAGAGGTTTTTCACCTCCCAGGATTTTGCTTCCTAGATTAGAAAAGGAACCTGGCTCTCTGACATAAATGAGATAGCTCAGATAAAAACCAAATAGATTGTACTCTCTTGTGTCTTAGATTTAACATTGGACTATTAACTCCTCTTTGAAACTCTCTGTAAATGCCAACTAATTAATCCTTACAACACAGTGGGAAGAAAATGCTGCATTTTACAACTGGGAGAAGAGAAGCAAGAACCACACCTGCCAAAAGAAGCGTGTAACAGCAGGTAGGAAAGCTCAAAAGTTCTGTCCTCAATCCCCATTACTAGATCTGGGCATCCTGCTGTACTGTGCACACTGACCCCACAGGCTGTCTGGCTCAATCATTTATCAGGAGCACAAAGGAAGTGGTGGCGGTGCACATGCATCAACAGTCTTGCTGTTACTGCATAATCTTTTGATTACACCACTCTGTCAAGTGACTGAAATAGCTGTCTTGAGACAGCATGCTATCTTGCAGCACACCTTTTGAGGTCTCGTAGTAATTCCCTTTGTAACAAGAAAACTACTCTCTCCCTCCAGTGATGGGATACTACCAGAACAGGTGGGCCAATGGAAGGGCTGGCTTCAAATAATTTCATCAGTCAGCCCTTTTCTGCTGTTGGGATTTCATGACAGATCATGACTGTTTGTTAGTTCACAGTAGCTTTAGGCTTCTGCTCATGTGCCTACAATGCCAGCTGCCTAAATTGTGCTTTTTGTAAAAAAAAGGAGTAAATATTATTCCAGCACAAGAAGTTAAGCTGCCTGGATACAGTGGCTCTAACCATGTACAGCAGGCATCTCCACTGGATGGCAGAATGCTTGAGATTGGCAGGGGCCTCTGGAGCTTGTCTGCTCTAACCTGCCTGCTCAAGCTGGGACACATAAATAAATCAGGTTGTTCAAGACTGTGTCCAGGTGACTTTTGAATACCTCCAAAGAGGGAGACTCTTCTGGGCACTCTGTGCCAGTGCTCATAGTGACAAAGTGTTTCCTGATGTTAACAGGGAACCTTCAATGTTTCAGTTTGTGCCTGTGGTCTCTGATCCTGTCATGGCCATCAATGAAAAGAGCCCGGCTCCCTCCTTCTTGCATCCTCCCTTTAGGTATTTACCTAATGTATGAGATTCCCTCTGAGCTCCATCCTCCATCATGTAATACTTCAGCAAGCATCAGTAAACAAAAGTAGAGTTTTCAAGTGTATACTTTCCAAGTGAATGCAGCATGAACAGCGGTTGATGCATGCATATATATCAAGCAGTAACATTTTTTCTTGAAGCTTAGGAAACCTCGCCCATAGCAGATTTTGACTTTAAAAAAAAAAAAAAAAAAAAAAAGGTTTTGGTTTCTTCCCTTATACTTATGACCGTTAAGCAATAATTCACTATCTAATTCACTAGTTTTATTTTGGATTTGAAACCAAGAGTACAAAGCTACGTCCTTCCTGTGTTAAGCAATACATCCAGCAGCCATGCCCATGAGGCACCATTTTGAAGATCCAATTGCACCAAAATTTTAATGCTATCTGTTAATAAAAACCTTTTGAAAATATTTAGACAATTTTTGTCTCAGATCTTAAAAATGAAATATTTAGTCCTTACAACAGTGAAAGGGTGTGAAAACCAGTGTTTACAATAATTCAAACCAAAAATTTAAAACACTTTTTAGACCAATGTGCTTTGTATTTTTAGGGTCTCTCTCCTCACTCTATCGACATGGACAGATCAACACATTCTCGTTATAGGCATTCTCCTTATAAAGCACACCTGTCTACCCATCAATTATGCACAAGATGAAATGCTTCTAAGTATAGCTGCTCCCTTTTGCAACCAAGACCTTTGAAAAAAAATGGTGTACAGCAAGCCAGCTTGCCTTTTGGACTTCTTAGATCTTACTCTACATCTCATTCTTATATCTTTCTTTCTACAAAGATTTCCTACAAACATACTACTATTTCGTTTCCTTCCACTTCTTTAGAGAAAAATAGTAAAAAATAGTATTTTTCCCATATTAAATTATCTTAAGTGAATAGACCTTTATCCTTATAGGAATTCAGCATATTACAAAGTGTTGGAGATGATCCAGATTTGATCTGTGAGGTGTTTGCAGTAATGATCCACTGTATATATAAAAAAATTTAGTGAGAAACAAAAGCTAAGCTGCATTGTACAGT
The DNA here is from genome assembly GCF_017590135.1 of Pyrgilauda ruficollis. NCBI lineage: Eukaryota > Metazoa > Chordata > Aves > Passeriformes > Passeridae > Pyrgilauda > Pyrgilauda ruficollis. The sequence goes on from NW_024525156.1 coordinate 6,762,562, forward strand.
GAAGATAGGGTTGAAAATCCTGTTGAAAACTTCTAGCATTTCACTGTTAAAGTAAAAAATTAGGGGGAAATATATGATCCAGCATATTTAAAATAGCATGATTGTTTTTCTCTATCATAAAATTTGCTCCAAATCTTTTGTCAAAGTTAAACTCATCAGGACAGAGTTCCATAACAGTATCTACTGAACTTGTCAAAAGGAAGGAAGGCAGGAAGACAGGAAGAGAGGAAGACAGGAAGGCAGGAAGGAAGGAAGGAACTGAATTAGGCTAGGACAAGAGTGAAGCTTACTTTACTTGCTTTTTTATGGACAAAATATAGCTTGAAGACACGGTTGCTAGGAAATGGAAGGATGGAAGGATAATGCACTTTATCTGATTTTTCTCCTGGTAAGGACCAATTCTTTATTTGCTTGTCTTCTAGCAGGCAGAATTTCAGACAACCAGTGCTTTGTGGACAGAAGCTGAGAGTAAAGTTGTTTATAATTATTAACAGAACAATCTATTTCCTACTGAAATAAATCATCTAACTTTACAGAAAACATAATGTTCAAAACCTCTGCTGATTATCATAGCCCTGTATTATGTGGTCATGCTGCCAACATTAAGGTTTACATTTTTATTATTATTTCTTATTCCTTCGCTGAAATACTTGCTATGGAAGCATACACTAACCTACCTTTGTATTTTGAGAGTTTTACATACAAGAAACTCCCTTTTTACATCACTATAAAGGATAATGTGTATCATACTTCCCAACAGTGGAATATTGCAGGATAAATAATATCTGGTTATAAAGCTAAACTCTAAGACTGATTTTTAGAAGTCTTGCATGAGTGTAGAGAGAAGTCCAACATAACAACAAACAAGTAAACAAACATAAAAAAAACCTAAATCCTGAAACTCACTGTTCTCTCTGCTATTTTGCTAAGGTGGAAACCACACCAGATTATATGGGACTTGGACAAATGCATCAGCAACAAGTAGGACAGACTGCTCTCATCCAAGTTCTCATCCTACTTCAGAAAGGAATGAAATTCATTGAAGCCAATTAAATTTTTGACAAGAAAATTAGCTTTGGAAGTATTATGGATTATTTTTGTCGTATTTAACATGTACCAAGGAAAAATGTTGCATCCCAGTGGATGACCCTAGTTAAAATATTCTAGCAAATAACTTTTCATCTGTAGTTGATTACAGTTCAATCATGCTATAAGGGTTAACGCTATTAGCAGTACCTATGGCATTTCCTCACTGTAAATGCACAAAATAGATAGTATTGGTTGAAATGGTACTAACTATAAATTTGAATGAACTGCTAAAGTGGATTTATTGCATAGATCATTGAATTGTTAAAGCAATTAGAACAACTTTTTTCAAATTCATTCAGGAAAAATTCCAAGCAACGGCAAAGTAGCTCTTGGAAAATAATTACTAATACTGTAAATGGAGTTCATAATCAACAAAGGTGCTAACTTAAAATGAAGCACAGTTTCCTCCTGAATAGATGAGATGGCATGTCATGTCACCTGTTTTGGTTTGTTTGGTTTTGCTCGGCCTGGTTTTTGGTAGTGGGGAGCCACAGAAGTGGCTTCAGTGAGAAGCTGCTGGAAGCTTCCACCATGTCTGGCAGAGCCAATCCCTGATGGCTCTGAAGATGGAAATGCTGCTGGCCAAAGCTGGGCCAGTTAGAGATGATGGTAAGGCCTCTGTGATAACATATTAAGGAAGAAAATAAAAATAAACGCACACACAACTTTTTCCTATCCAGAGATGAGGAGGAGGTGAGGAGGATGTGAGAGAAACAACATGGAGACAACAAGGTCAGTGGGGAAGGAGGGGCAGGAGGTGCTGAGGTTCCTCTGCAGGCCATGGTGAGACCATGGTGAAGCAGATGTGCCCCTGCAGCCCACGGAGATCCACAGGGGATGCAGAGATGCCAAGGCTGGAGTGGGTGGATGTCTGGAGGAGGCTGTGATCCAGTGGGAGACACGGTGGAGAGAGGGGTCCCCTGCTTCCAGGCTGGAGCAGCCTGTCCTTGGAAGACTGCACCCCATGGAAAGAGAGCCACATCACAGCAGTTTTGGGAGGACTGCTGCTCATGAGATTGGAGCCACACTGGAGAAGTTCACAGACAACTGTCTCCTGTGGGAGGGACCCCATGGTCTCACAGGGGAAGGACTCCTCTCCCTGGGTAGTGAAAGAAAACCTCAGGTGATGAACTGACCAAAATCCCCATACCCTGTCTCCCTGCACTGTCAGTGGCAAGGAGGGAGAGGTGGGGGGGAAAAGGTATTTTAAGGGCATATTTTACTTGTCATTATCCTGCTCTGATTTAGTTGGTAATATATTCACTTTGTACCTTTAAGATGAGCCTGTTTTGCCCTTGAAATATTTTCTCCCAGTCATTATCTCAACTCATGAACCCTTTGTTGACTTTTTTTCTCACCCACTGCCCAGCTGTGGCAGGGGAGGGTGAGTGAGCAACTTCTCTGGGTGTCTGGCACTTGGCCAGTGTCAAACCAAAACATCACTAACCAACCTATGTGCAGGTCACTTGAAATCGTATTTTGAGGAAAGAAAATAAACTACTACAGGAATGCTGGCACACAGATCACATTTCTGCTGGAACTGCTTTAATTTAGAAAAACTGTAGCTACTCATCACTGAAATGTAGCTTCAACACAATAAAGGACATAGAAGTAAGAGGAAGGAAGAAAGAGGACACAGTGTTTTGGTCATGGTAGTATCATGATAGCTCTGAGAAAACGACTTCACTAACTAGTTCCAAATGCTCATCTAAGTAAATGCTCAGACAAACTTTAAATAGCAAGAATTTAGGGCTATTTTGTAGGCTAAAGCAAGGAGAAGAGATACATGGCAGATCACATTAGCTCTCTGAGAAAAACTAGAATTTTTGGAGCCATTTTGTGGTACATTTAAAATCTATTTTGTTACAGATCACAGATTGCCGTATTGTTTAAAATCTGTAGTGGCATTTTTTTGTTACCATCTAAATACAGCTTGGATGCTGCCTTTCAGAACATTGCAGAGAGTTTTGAATCTCTTAACATATCCAAAAAAGGGCAGCCAAGGCAAAAATGCCACACCTGAAAGGCAGGTTGCAGTATTTGATTCAATACAACTGGGAGGACTAGGGGATCTTGAACAGGCTGCAAGTTTATCACTTTCCAGTGGAGAGAGGTCCTGACAGGCAGACCCAGGCTGCACTAGGAATTTGCTCTAGCACCAACCCTTCTTTATCTCAGCCACCATCCATGTCCCTATCTGCTGGTCATGCTACAGTGCAGGAGTTACACTCAACATGTTGTTAGTCTATTTGGTGGTATAAAAGTCTAAAGAGGCCAAGGTAGGAGAGCTACAGGCATGTGGCCACCAGACAGCTGCTGCCCCTGCTAAAGCCAGCTCTCCCCAAGGCAAGGCCAGACACGTTCTGAGACACTATCAGGTCTGCACCAAGCCTGTGACCTCCTATTGTCAAAGCCAAAAGTGTATTTACTGGATTTCAGAATGGGAGGGACGATGGAGAATTCAGCATCAGTTCCTGTAACATCTACTTTTGGTCTTTTTAGCCAAAACAAGACTTAAAATCTTGTGCAAAACAGAAAAAAACATTAGTCTGATTAGTGGTTTCAATTTGAAGAGAATGCCTGGCAGAAAGTCTGCTCCCACAGCACCTTGGCTGTTGAGCCAAGTTCTTAATAGGGGCAAGGACTACATCAGCTGACTACAGCCTCTGAAGGGGAATATTTTTCTGGAGGAGACACTTAAAGGACTTCCTAGGAAGACTGCCTAATGAGACTTGGAACAATATAGAACTGAGTGCAAATAACAAGGTAGGTACTGGGTTGGTTTTTTTTCCTGGCCAGAGGCATAAGACTACAAGGCTCATTTCTGCATGGACAGCCCTTCAGTGGCATCTCTGTCAACGTTCCTTCTCACTGGAGTGAGCAACACATGCTTAGATGGAGACTGTAGCTGCTACAGGGGAGGCTTCAGCACGTAGAGGCTACCAAGGCCCCGGCAGATGACAAGAATCACAAAGAACATACTCTATCATGCCAGGCTGCACAAAGGCTGGCCAACAGTGACAGAAACTGGACATCCATTCTGCATTTTTGGGATGAGTCAGTTTCAGTTCAGAACAAACTGTTAGCATTTTTTGGGGTGTCCTTTTTTTGGGTTTTTTTGGGCTTTTTTTGTTTGTTTGTTTTGTTTCTTTTTCTTTATTATTATTTTTTAAGTCAATTGCTCCAGTATGATTTGGCTAAGTGGTGAATTTTGGCAAGGCATTGCTATTACACAAAGACAGTATATTACAATATGGAGAAAAGAAAAAATGATTTGGAGACTCTGGAAAATTTGGCTTCTTTTTTTTGTCATATACAAACATATGAGGGGTTAAATCTTGCCATTGAATCTTTCTCCTTCCTCTAGGAGAAAACCAGAAGTAAAAAATGCCATAGAGTTGGAAGAATAAGTGCTTTGGATGCTCTTCTCTATAATAGGAAAACCTTCATTAATAATTAAATCAAGAGATGGATCAATTAAAGACAGTAGAAATAACCTGATTAATAGAATATGGAAGTCAGATTTTGAAAAACCAGAAACAGGATACACATAAAGTACCACTTCACCTAGAATGTAACCTATTTTGACCTATTTTGGTTTTACTTAGTTTTTTTCCCTGTATCAAATATGAGTATTATTTTTTTTGGAGCAAAATATCTGCAGTGAGATTATCCAAAAAAAGTCCTGCTGATTTCATGAAACTTTAATTGGAACAGTATTTGCAAAGGCTTATCATATTTGAAAAGACTATTTTACTGATCCATTTATGCAGAAATTAGAAAGTTCATCCTGAATTGTTGTAATAACTATTACTTACCTCTGAATCAAAACCAGGAATAAAGAGTAAGAAATATGGAAATAACTGTAGCTTAATCCATCCCTTTGAAATGGTGAATGAAAAGGTTGGGGTTTTTTAACGAACTGTTATGCCAGGATAAGATGGCACCTGTATGTTCAGCTTTCTGAATGGGTGGAAGGATTATTCATGTTTATTTAAGAAAAGACTCTGTCATCTTCATTTATCAAGGTAATTGCTTTTCTAGGCAAGTAGTCCAGCTCTCTCAGCTAGGGCTTTCATGTGGAATAAAGTATAAGACACTGTGAATAAAGATGGTAGGAATTGGCACAAAGTCAGCATTTTCATTTCCTTTTGTGAGGACCCAGTTCGTTTACCATATAAATTATGAACCACTTTTTTAATATGCTTAGAAATTCATCGGCTATTTTTTTCTTTAAAAATCAATTGCAGCTGAACAGTAACGACTGCAATAAAACTAATTTTAAGTGGAAAAGAACTTCATTGACACTTTTGAGTAAAATCTTCACAAAAACACAGTTTTACTGCAGAATACATGTTCTGTGAAACCTAATGACCTTCTAGCATAATAAGAAGCAAATTTAATATGCATAAATTTGGAATCAAGTTTCAGCACAGAATTCTTTCTCATTCTTCTAACTGAAGTTTTTCAAAGATATAATCTAATGATCAAACATATTCCATAATCTAAATTCATTAGAGGTTTTCATTAATATTCATTCATTACATTTGAAGCACTCAGGTAGAGAACTGCAAGGACACTCAATTAGCAAGCGATCAGAAAGCAAAGAAGTTTCACTTATGCCACATTTCAAACAGACCAGATATTCTTAAAATGCATAAAATACATTAGCTCAAATTAACCCCTATCAGCCACTCAGGAATTGGCAACCCTAGGCTTACAGATGTGGGAGGCTTCTGGAGTGGGGACTCCATCTGGAGTCCAAGATACAGACTGCAACTTAGGGGGCAACCAAAAAGGCATAATCAGAAATAATTACTGTACTTTGAGCATTATCTTCAAAGCTGAGAGGGAGAAGTAGGAATCTTCTTTCTGTTTCAGCACTTGCAAAGTATTTTTCACTCAAGTATCTACTTCATTCTCTTTTAGAAAAGATGGTTGGTATTCACTACTTCTATTGTACAATCAATGTATAAGAAGTTCTGCTTAAAAGGCTTATCATTCAGTGTTAGGTTGCATCTTGGGATATTGAAACTCTTAAGTCACTTCACCAAATATTAGGTGAAAGAGTATTATTTTTGCCATTCTCTTGCTAGGTAACAATCCCTAAATAATTCAGAAAATGCCTAATCCTAGCCTGGTGTATGAGCTTTCCAGATTACACATTAGGTTGTGTGTTATTTCACATATGTATGTGTATGTTACACATGTACAAAAATGAGTTCAACATGTCAGTTGTCACAGCTGAAGTACAGCAATTTCTGAAAATCTGAAATAAGAACCCCTATACAGAGATTTGTTCCCCCTTGCTGTGGTCAGTTTACTTACCAAGTGCATCTGAACAACCCTACAAAAATTGAGAAAGACAACAGACTGTACAGATGCATTATCTCTCTTGAAATTACTTTCTCAGCGACACTTTGACCACTTCTTACACAGGTAATGTTATCAGTTATCCTTGCTATAAGATGGCAAGAGGTACAATATATAATTACTAGAGTAAAAACACAACTTGCTAGGCAGGATTTCCATGAGTCTCCACTCCTGGGGAAATAAAGGTAAATGAATGCTGGTTACTTTTGGACTTCAGTTTGTATTACTGAGCCTCATAGCTGAACTGCAGAGAAGGGAAGAATTTAAGTGGCTTTTGTGATGTTTTGTTCAGATCAGAGAAACTTTCAAGCATCCAGTCTGCCTCTATTCCTTTTGTCTTCATTGCAGGAAAGAATTTGAGCATCTTGGGATATTGAAACTCTTAAGTCACTTCATGTGGGATCTCATAGTTAGTTTCAATTTGTTTTATTGGGATTTAAGGGTATGTTAAACTACTTCTAATTGTATTCTGACTTGGCATCTCAACGATTAACACACCAAGAATATTATTGTCTGTTGCCATTACTGGGAACCCAAATGAGTTTTAGACAATGTAGTGGCCTGTCACAAGGTGAGAATCTGCTTCTCAACACACTGGAAGATATTACAAGCACGACATTTGTAATCACATCACTTTAGAGGTTGATCATATGTACCAAGAAAGCAACAAACATGGCACTAGTTCCACAGGCTTTTGAAATACCTTTTATGATACAATTACTTTTTAAATCAAATTAGAAAATATGTTGTTGAAAACACTATTCACTAATTTTATCCCCCTCCAAGTTAATTACTGCCATGCTCCTGCAATTTATGTGGTCTTTTATAAGAGAGAAATCACCAGATTTGTATTTGAAAAATATGTATTTTATAATTACAAGCAGCAGCTGAGAAAATTCCAACAGAAAGGGATTTGGGAAAGACTAATTACACAAATATATGTCGTGACTCTACATCTTACAGCTTTTTCCCACCAGGAAGGTGAACCCTCACAACCTATGCTGAAGCCTTTTTTTATGGAAACAGAAAGAAAAATAAAGATTTTTTTTTTTAATTTAAAGAAATCAAAATATAACCATGAGGGAATATTATTTCAGGTGAGGACTAGTGAAATCTATGGCTCAAGGCCAAGTAACAGTATGAAACTCAAAACCACTATTATATAACACTAAGGGTGTTTAAGGAAGGCATTCAAAGAGGAAATTTCCTGTTTCATTTTCACAAGACAATCCAATTAAACAAATTCCCCAAGAACACAAATACATAACATTTGAAATTATTTCTCACTGCTCAGAAAAAAAAAAATTCTTTGTGACTGACAGGTAACTGATGTCTTACTGAAGTAGTCAGGCTGTTCTTTAACCTGAGACCTGTCACAGGAATGCTACATCACAGTCTGAAACTGCTAAATTTTAAGACCCTTGCAGTGACTCTTCATGAAAGATCACCCAGTATTGCAGTGGATGGTCCAAAGCAGCCCTGTCTTTGCTCCTTGCTCCTGTAACTAGTGTGACTGGTTTATAATAACATTAACTTATTTTTAGGTATTATTGAAACCTCCACTTGTAACACCTGCAGGTGTAACCTTAGAATCCAGTTTTTAGGGACAGCATGTAAGGCTCAGATTCAAAAAAGCACTTAAGAAAATATTTTACATGTGCTTCAAGCTCCAAAGCATTCCTGCAATTGTTAATGTGCTCTGAAGCAGATTTCAAAAACATCTTCTTTACTAAATGAAAAAAACCCCACCATGTGGACATTAGCTAGCAGAAAATAGAGTGCCCCTATGGAGTGAGAACTGCTCTTATATTAAGCTCAGCAAGAAAACTCTCAAGTTCCCTGGATTGCTGGTACATTTCTCACTTTTTGCCGATAAACTCCCATACATTTGAAAAACCAGATAAAAATAGATCAGCTAAAATAAAACGCGCTAAACTGATTCCCATCACAAAAGCCCTATGACAAGGCAAGCAGTTAGGTAAATTTTGACAAATTCTTGAAATACTGGCCTTAGTGCAAGAACCACTCCGTGCACAGAAAATTACTGCAACAAGTTATTTCTTCCTGACTACTGACAAAAAATCCCTGGTTTCAGCCATCTTGATATTCAGCAGCTGCCAAAGTTTTCCATGTAACTAAAAATCAGTTATTTAAGTATCTACACTGAGGCTGAAGTAAACAGAAAACTTCCGTTATTTAAATGCTGGCAGTGCTCTTGCACAACAAATTTCCAACAAAGAGTAGAAGTTTTGAAAAGAAAGTTGTATGGATATAATTTTATTGAACATCCTCAATGCTCAGACAACAATGGGTTGCAATACACATTTACAATTTCTGTTCAGTTGACCACCAGGGGCTTGTAAGCTTGTCATACTGGTCCTGCTCGTTACTTCTGAATGACCTCCTGCACATTTGGGTTGGGCATCAATGCCTGCTAACTTTAGCAACCACTCACATCCAAGATGGCTCCATTTTTCTAAGCCATTGTCATCCTACTGCCTCCTACTTGCTCCAGAGGTCCACTTCACTATATAAAAGAGGCTTATAAACAAGATAGGGAGAAGCTTTTTACCTAGGCCTGTACTGACAGGATAAGGGGCAAAAGTTTTAAATTGAATGAGGGTAAATTTAGATGAGATAAAAGAAACCTTTTTTTTTTTTTTTTTTGGAATGAGAACATAAGATATGTTATGTGGAACAGGTTGTCCAGAGAGACTGTAGATATCCTGTCCCTGGAAGTTCAAGGCCAGGCTGGATGGGCTGTGAGTGACCTGGTTCATTGAAACATGTCCCTGCCCATGGCAGAGGTGTTGGACTTCGTGTGATCTTTAGAGGTCTCTTCCAACTGAAATGAAACTATGATTCTAAAATTTCATTTCTGTCACCAAGGTATATATGACTGTAGGTCCTTCACAGATTAAGGTTTTTAACAACACATTCATTAGCTAAAGAAGGACAGAAATTTTGGCCTAAAATGTTTTATTTTCAATTAATGAAAACAAACAAAAAACACGTATGTCCAGTTAATTACTGTTGTAGTACGTTTTAACTGTCTTTTAGACCTGGTCAGTCCCTTTTCTGTGTGTGTACCCTGGAATGATGCTGAAGTCAACTGAGTGTTGTCTACCTATCCAGCCTTTTTATTTCTTCAGGTTATTTAACAAGGGGTCAGTATCAGCTGCACTTATTCACACCAATCTTAGTTTTGGTTCTCCTTTGACAGTGATAGTAATAAAGGTCAATCAAATTCTTCCCTAAAAACATATTTGGAAATAAATACTGTAATTACATTTTTTCTGAAATACAGCAAAATAATTTGGTTTTTTTCCTCAGGCGAGTGCTAATAATTTTCTAAAATCAAAACTGGTACTGATGGAAAAAGTCATCCTCCTTTCTAATATTCCTAAATACTTCCTCTATTAAAAAATAAAAATCCTCTTATTTTCCAAAGGCTCCCTAAAGGCAAATTGTCTTCTAAATTTCAAGAGTTTCTTTTATAATGCAAAGATTACATTCTCAATAAAATCTTCCTTCTACACTCTAAGTTTCTATTCAAATGGACATATTCCATCAAGCAATCTCCAAAAATTGACTGGAGAAGAGGCCTTTTCACCTGACTGAAGTTTTCCAGCTCACCAATTTCATTGCTAAAACTCATCAGGTACAACCATTTTTCTTATTTATAAAGAAAGGAAAGATACCCTCACTTTTTACTGCTTCATCCTTGAAGAGAGCTTTACTGTTTAAGCTTTAGTGTCTCATCCCCATCGGCTGCCATCATCAACCCATGTAGAAAACAACAATAAAATGAATTCACCCATAGAGGTCATTCCTTTTGTCCTGTGATAATATGAAGACCCAGAAGCCTAGCAATGAATTCCAGAACTTTAACAACCTGAATAAATTGTGAAGTACAAACCAGAATGAATATAGGATATAACAGTCATTTCACATGAGTCAGTGCACAGAGGTGCAGTCTGAAATCTGCAAAAATATCCTCTTGTTTTTACAGAGGAAAAATGACAATGAAAGGAAATGATTGCTTTTTATATACATCCTTCTCAGTAAGGCAAAATCATTTTTTAAAGATGTAAAGAAAGTGTGAAAGAGTAAATGAAATACATCTGAACAAAAGCACTCCAAAACTGAAACTGAGGACCAGTGACTGACCCAAGGCTTCTGATTATTCGAGTTCCTTTTTCGCTCTCTCTCAGTCTCTCCCCCCCTTCTTTTCTCTTTCTTTCTTTGTTCCATTCTCTTTCCCTCTTTTCCTTCTTTCCTCCCTGCCTCCTTCCCTTTTACTTCCTTGTCGAGTTTGTGACAAACAAAACCAACAAAGCCAAACCAAATCCCAAAATCCATACCTAAAACTTGTTCCTAAGCTAATTCCTGAAATAGCCTTGTAATGACTCAAGCTGGGGGATTACAACACAAATGCTTATTTAACAGCACCATCTTTTGATTGAAAAAAGCTTCAGTCAAGCCTGATCATCAAAATGATTATCTGACTGACAATTTACATTCATTGAGTTTTATCACTCTAAAATACTAGCATTGCTTATGTGATAGCAGAACTCAATATTAAAAAAATATAGAAACAGTCAAATTTTCCAAGCCCCCAAGATGATCTCTTGATGATTCAGCTTCAAGAACCCAAGCATGATTGTCACCTTAAGGTTTTGAGATTCATATAAAGAAATAAAAACAATACATTTTGTAGATTCAGTAACTACAGCATGTTGGATATGACACCATCTTTCAAGTTGCTTTCAGGTTGCTATTTCTTCCTCACAATATGACCCTACATCTGTTTTTCTTTTTTTCAAATACCTACAATTGACACCTCTGATTTATGTCTATTTCAGAAACACACATGGCTTTCTGTCAGTTCATTGTTGCCAATTTGTAACTTTAAGACTGGTTGCCCCAGGGAAAAATCCATAGCAAATGTGCCTCAAAGCAAGGGAATACAGTAAATACAAGCAGTCATAATTCTAACATATATCTGAATAGTGGTATGTTTACTACAGAATTTTTTCCAGAAAATAATGCTTTATGGCTTTTGATTCCTTTGTTTATATATTAATTCAGTTCCTGCATTAAATAAGTCAGGTGATATATATGACACATAAATGAAAAAAAAGTCATGCCTTGTTTAGCCTGTTATATATTGCAGTAAAATGATATTTAGCAGGAAACAATCTCTCTCGTGACAGAACTCACTCAATACAGAGACAAAGAACAATTTAAATTGGACAGATAAAGATTTTACAACAAAAGACATAAATTAAATGACAGTCAAGGAATAAGTACTCATGACTTAATCTCTGAAGCTTGAAGGAGAAGTGATCTCTTTGTTTATACTGCCAAATTCAATGTTAACCACAAGCTACAATCACATGAAATGAAGTTTCTAAAGAACTAAACTCCCCACTTTGGTTTACATGTTTATATTTCCTGCTCATCCTGTGCTGACCTAACAACAGCAGTGTGACACAACACTTTTATTCTATGAGTTCCAAGGGCCTTCAATTAAAATCACAGTTCGGGTTTACCAGATTCACTTTAAAGACATGAGATTCTTTTTTCTTCCAAATGTTGCACTCTAATCAGACAAAGTCTACAGACTTATTGGAAGGGACAAACACAAGAAAGATACAAGATTTCAATCAAGTTAAGCAGAAAGATTTTAACCAACATAATAATGCTAAAAAATACTGTGCTCTTCCTGACAGGCTCAAACTTCAGAGATGATGATGGTGTCATATCCAATAAGTTTTTCTATGGAAATAAGAAACAGTAGCACACCCTTATTATAGAAACTGAAAGTGATTACATCACATTACCATGGGACCACTTATGCAAAGTGTGCAGGAATACCAGGAGAAACAGCAATCAGCAAATGTGTCATTGACTTTATAAAACCCAACGTTTCCATTTCCTCTCTCCTCAACATGCAAAAAAGCTTGCTATCAGCAGTGATTTTATGGCTCTTTCCAACTTTAGAATTTTAATACTATGCTCTTCAAAAGCTGTATCACATTATCCTTTGAAACAGAATGCTGTATAAATTAAGTATAATAAAAGGTCATATTGCAGGAACCTCAGAATTACAGTGCAAAATAAGAACACCTTTGTAATTGCCTAGTGCCTCAGTTCCCCATCACTGAAAGATGGAATCTGTATTCTTCCACTGTAGTAAAGTCTGTGCTATTAGTAACTGTCATGGAAAAGTCAATGAGGAATTTTAAAAAATCTATCTTAAATCACAAGGCAAGCGGTAATAATTAACAGGACCCGAGGCTGAAAGAAAGTAAAACAAATCACTAAATAGCCAAGTGAATACTAAACCCTTTATACAGTAAAGAAAGCAAATGATGTGGAAAATTTTGTTGTGATCATGTAATAGGAGATTTTCTGAGTGTGAACATAAATAGTTTCCTCAAAAATCTTAATCCCAATGATTTGATTTTTGAGCAACTGGTTATTAAATTCAAGTTTAATAACCCTAAGTCACTTCTGCTGTCTTTCTGCAACCATTTTAAAAATCAACAATATAATATTTGGTCCTATTGTCTAAGTTTCATAAAACAGAATGACCAGGAGAATGTCATTCAACTTCTCTGAAATTCACAAAGCATTTCCCCACAATAAAATAATTTTTTAGCAGCATCTTCATTTACTTCCTCCTCCAGAGTTCTTTTCCGTAGGCATTTATCTCTGATGTGAAAGCCTGTCAAATTCTTTTTTAAATGTAAGGATGCTACATCCTCTAAATTTTCCTTATCTTTCTTACCACTAGTATCTTCAAAGAACTCAAACAGATTAGCTCAGCATGACCTCTTCTGCCTGAATTCACTCTGGATATACTTTATCAAACTGTTTTACTAGGTGTTATTCTGACACATCTTTCTCAAAATAGGGGCTTTGGGATATTGTTTTTTTCATTTTACTCTCCCTTCAGACAAGTATTGTGCCATCTAAGAAATCTCAAGCATCGTATTGAATATTTAATTAATTTAATAACAGCAAGTGAGAGTTGAGCTCAGGGGTTTTTTTAGCATTAGATACTTTGCAGATAATGCATATATTTAATAAAGGCTATATCTATTCTCACTGTACTGCATCTCAGGTCTCTGCACAGAATTTCTGTACCTGTTTCTTGCCTGTTTTGCCAGTACCATCTAGTTTCAGGTAGTAAGGAAGGTGGCTTCTCAGGTTCCCTACTGTCGGGATGGCCCGAGGGTCCCTTTTTCCCAGCCCGACAGCCGAAGAAAGAGTCGGGATTCTTCGGCTCTGGTTCACAAGGTTGTTCACAAGGTCGTTTATTATCTATTATCTAAAATATTTTCTCTCAGACACACAGAGGTCTGATCTGCAGGTCTGTCAAGGGCACACTGCCCGCCCCTGGGGCGGTGTCTACATTTTATACTATAGTCATGTGTACTATATTTACAGTTATTTCCCAGTACCTATCACCTATGTTAGATAGTCTACTTCTACTCCAGACCAATCTAAATGTGCCAGCAGCACCCAGAACATGGAGGTTAGGAAGGAGAAAGAAGAAGGAGAGAGAACACCCAAATTCTTCCATCTTGGGAGTCCAAACCCCCACTGTAAAAATCCCAAAATTCTACTTTTCACCTGACTTGTAATTCTTCATACAAAGTTGGTCATTTGCTCCATGGGTTAAGATCGAAATCCCAAGTGTCTTTGGCTTCCTCCGAGGACTCCGAGCCCCTGCCAGGGGCTCAAGCCATCCAGGGCACCCAGAGGGATGTCCTGGGTTCCGACAGTGGCCTATATTTTTGATAAATATCCAAGCCCTCTGAGACAGAATTTCTCTACATGCACTTTTTAAGCAGCCAAGACTATTTGAGTTAGTGTTAGAATGGAAAAGATCCATACTCAGACCATCTCACAGTACCTGAGACTTTTTTGAAACTCTTCTCCTGAATTGCATTTCATTACAATTATACCAGACTGATAACTATTCTTAGCTATTTCTAGCAATAATTTCAGGGCAGGAAAACTTCCTTGACATACCTCCCACCAGATGGAGAAGCACATTAGCACACAACTGCACACAAGCAGAGAAGCTAGGATAAGCAAGAGCACAGACAATGAAAAGAAGCAAGACCTCTGATCTTACAGAGAAGAGAGAGTGTTCCAGTGGAAAGTCAAACCACAGCAACAGATGTTGTTGGTATTATAAACAACTATAGTTCTAGTTTTCTCTTTCATTGTGTGACTTTTTCTTACATAATTTTGCCTCTTGCCTCTCAAAATCCCTCTCACTTATCTTCTGTAAGGAACAAGCACCTCACACCTTATTTTCAGCCATAATACATTTAGGCCTTTTTCTCTGGTGATTAGGTTCTGTTTTTCTTTGCTTCTCCTTCCAATTAGAAATTCTTCTTTTACTGGTTGCTGTCACCAGCTTACTGGTTCTCTTATTTCATTCTTTATGCTAATTCTACAGCATTACTACTAAATAATAATGTTCAGTCACTTTATTTACTTTGCATTTTGATATTCTCAGTGTGTCCTTAATTATAATAAGCTACAATTGCTCATGTTCCTTTCTCACATATTTTAGGTTTTCAGTATGACTTTTGGGTATGGGTTACTCCACACTTGCATATCTCTTTACTTTCCAGCACAGACCTTTCAGATGTTATGGAGTTTTCCTCAAATCATTCTATTCTCCCTCAGTCTGTTTTACAGAAGTCAAGTATTTTCCTACTACTGCTTGCAGAACCCATTTTTGGCATAGTAAATTCTAGGTGCTCTCCCGGATGAATGCATTCATCATACTTGACTCATAGCCAGTAATTTTCCATGTCCAGTATACCTTTTGACTGTATTGATTGCTCAGCATTCTGCATTTGACTGAAATTGCATTTGCAGCTTAGGTTATACTGTCAAGATGTCTGGTTCCCATTTCTGAGAGGGAATTTCCCTACATAAGAGGAAGTGCTTCTGGCCTTTTGTGCTCCCCAGTATCTGACTGCCAGAGAATTCTGCCAGCTTTGATTAGCACAGAGGCAGGAAAGGACATTCATTGGCATAGCTGGAGTTGAGCTCCAAACCAAATGGCAAAGCTGTTTATTCTCCCCTCATGCTATTCTCTCCCGTCTCTCTCTCTCAATCCTCTCACTTTCTTTTCATTGCACTGTTCCTTTTGCGCGCTCCTGTCTCTTAACTTCCTACTTCCTTTTTATCTATTTAAAACCAAGGAAACACTCTTTCCAGCTCTTTCATTCTTTTGGAAGAGGATGCTATCCAGCATCCAACACTGCCATAAGTTTTAACTCAATGTCCCACCTTGGGGTTCACTCGGGACATCTCACAGGGAAGCGGAGGAGGCTGACAATGCCCTCGCACAACCCTTGGGCAGCATATTCTTGGTACCAGCTAGATCCTGCTGTGTGTACTGAGAAGCTCCTGCTAAGCTGTTGTGCTTGTGAGATCATTTGTGGGAACACAGTGAACAAGAGTGGCTTGTCTTTGTCCCTATTCTGTATTTAGCTTTCACCAATAACCTTTTTTTTGTGCCAACTGTTCAGTGTTTGAAACCATTGTTCTTTTTTCTACTTTTGCTTCCTGCCAGATTTTTCTATTACCCTTATAATTACCTACTTGAATGAATTTTTTACTACCAATGTAAAATGGACTGGTTTAAATGAGTAAGTCATTACACAGTCCAAAGATATGGGTTAAAGCTAGATTTTATAATACCAGTAGTTGCATTTGTTGATGATTATACTTATGTTTTATAACATGAAAAAAGAAAGAACTATAAGAACCTCATAACAGTATCTAATACTGAAGAATGTAAGTATTATACTATTTTCCAATCAACTTTACCTAAATCAAATTAATCTGGGCAACTAACCTGAATATAATGAAGTGTTTTACTTGCAGGTAAACTAGGCCTTTTGGTATTATTCTCTATCCCTCTGTTTGGCAAAAAGCTATAGTAGTAATGCATTCCTTCATTTCTTGCCTTTGTCAGGCACAAGCTCATACATTTATAGCTGGTGACACTGTCCTACCCCACCATGCTCCCAGCCCCCTAAATACACCTTCTTTGCCCATTTAATATGGTGACACAGGCTTCATACCATCAGCATAGTGTTTTCTTCAATCAGTTCCTTTTTGTTTGTATTTCTGGGATGGTATGCTGCAAATAAACAGCTGAACTAACTGAATTTATGTTCTAGGGCAAAACCTGAAATTGGATTGCCACTGGGTTCAGCCTGATTAAAGGAGCAATCATACTCTGATTCAATGGCATGCATCAGTCCTCAGTTCCATAGAAGTCAGAAGTGTTAAAAAGCAAGCTCCCTACTACAAATGTAGATAAAATTCCTTTCCTTGTCATATTTTTGCTTTTATTGAGGAATTTGAGATATCCAAACTCCCAAATTAGGAAAAAAAACCCAACAAAACACTAAACAGAAAACAAAAGCCATCTAACCAACCAACCAATCAACCAACAAAAAACAAAACAAAACAAAACAAAACAACAACAAAAAAAACCCCCACAAAACACCCCAAAAAAACCCCAAAACCCCCTAACCCTGAAAAAATCTTGTGCAGAGTCTATTAAAATTTATTGTTTGGTAATCATATGACAGCTAAGATTGTAAAAGATAGCAAATATTTTTAAAAAGGATTTTCCTCCATTCTAAAGATTTACAATATTTTTGTATGGAGATAAACACTCTGGCAGTCAGATAATTCTGTGTAAAAATAAGAGATGAAATGTCATTTTTAATAATATTTATTGTTTCTCTCATAATTTATCACATTCAAATGTAAAATTCCTAATGTACTCACTGGCTCAAAACCCAACAGTGGTTTTTTATTTAATTTTCTTGTACAGGCTTGTTTGGATTTCGGTGAATACCTGCAGCAGTTTCTGAATCATGCACGTAAAAAGCAAAAAAATCCCTATACTCAGTGAGCATCTACACATATACACACACACACACACAAAACCCAAACAAAGTAAAAAACCCTACACACCAGTCTTATCACTTCTCTTCCATTTGCTGTGGAATAAAAAGATAAAATGTTCACTTTTGTCTCAGCCAAGATTACCAATTCAGCTTATAAAATCTAAAAACAAACTCATGTTTATTTGAAGTTCTAAAGAATTATTTAAACTGCCCTTTTAATGTTCCCTCTTAGGCATTCCACATCTTTCAAACACCTTCTTGCATAAATATTGATTGTAGTATATAAAGATGCTTTTTGTTCTTGTTCATGGTTCTTTAATTTAAATCAAAATGAAATTAAGTCACTAAGTTTTAAAATTCTTTTTCTAATTTTTTTTCTATCCTTCAAAAAAATTGACTTCCTTCACTCAGTAATCATTAAGACATATTTCATTTCATTTTTACATGGCTGAATATGGATACAACCGCTAACTACAGAAATGAACAAGGAAGGCCTTAGTGAGGTTGGGTACAAAATTAAAGGCTATCAATATATGGCTCAAGAAGTAAATGAACAATTCACTCAATTTTTAGAAAGGAAAACTGTTTAAGAAAGAGTAAATGGGAATTGCAAGTGGAATGTAAACAAATAGCAATGTCCAAATTGGAAAAAGTTTTGAAGAAAAAATCATGGAGCTTATCATGTTCAAACCAAGACATGGTGAAATTTAATTACTGAATTCTAATGCAGCTAATATAATATTACTCAATGATGAATAGCAGCCAGTGCATTGAGTGTAAAAGCTCATAACTGAGTTTCAGAAAGGGAAAAACATCTTATATATACTAGAGATACATAAAACACTTGTGTTCATGACACAGACCAAGGGGTATTTTGTGGTTTTGATGTCTTCCTTTGTGAATGGTCTAAGAGCCCTCCAGCTGTGTGTCTGGATCCCTTTGCTCAAGCTGTGAGGGGAGTGCTTTCTAGAGCCTCAGCGGCAGCATTTTCTCTGCTGTTCTTATACAGTTGCCCTTGTGGTGTTATTCCTACGGCCTTTTGCCTGCTGCAGACTCCAACAGTGTTCTCGTGGTGGTTGTCAAGGGAAGGAACTATCACTGGTCACTACTTCCTTCCTCTTTTTTCCTTGTAGCTCTTGGTTTACATTTGGGCAATCAATATATGCATGCAGAGAGCTTAGCAGCGTCGGGTTCCCCCTGCACTTCTCCTCCTGCTTACGGGGGGATTTTATCCTTTCTCATTCCTCTCCTCTTCTTTTTCCATTTCCCCCAAAAGTAATTCACCACTAGAGTCAATGTGTGGCTCATTAGCCACAGATTTCTGCATCTGTGTGTAAGAACTCTCTTGTATTCCTTTTTCCACACACATTCTTATGACTGAAGACAGGGCACTCAGGTGGGTGGATCTTTACACTGGCTTGATGTAACATTGATTATGTCAAGTACAAACTGAAGTGCTATAAATCAGTGAACCTAATCCTTTTGTATTATGAAGGACTGCTGAGTAATAAAATTGTTTTGAACAGTGAAATTTGAGTTGTTATTAATATATTTCTTCTCAAGGGCTGGTGAAAATATTCTGTAGTAACTATATCCACTTTGGCTTCCAAAAAAAAAGAACTTACAAAGTTTCTCTGAACTAAGCATTCATTTTAAAACACAATACGTGCAACACAATAATCTTGATGGTATATACATGATAATTCTTATAACAGCTTATCTAATCTTATTTACTTTTATTATTAACAATTTATTACCTGAGTCTCAATTTTCATATCTTCAGTTTCCAGAGTCTGGATGATTTACTTCTGGTGGACTACAGATTAACCTTGTTATCAGATATCTTTCTTTCCAGGCAGGTACCGTTTATCATCCCCTTGATAAACTAATCAGATCAAGTTCTGTGAATCTTTCACAGAAGAAAGAGGAAGTTTTCTTGATCTTTAATCACTCTCATTCTGTAAATACTCTTAAATTTATCAGCATCTTTCTTGAACTAGTTAACACCTGTAGGACTTGAATTAAAGATACTCTGAAAATAATCACTCCACTACAACTAAATAACATGCTTGGCTTTAAAGTCACACTTGGAACTGTCCCATCCTGGCTTCCAGTCATTTGCCCAACAAAGTTGACTACTTTAAGTATGGTCTGAAATCTTTGTGTATACCAGATACAAAGATCTATCTCCATAATGATATCTATCTATCTATCTAGCTATCTGTCTATCTTGCATGACATCTTCTTTGATCCTTCTGAGATAATACTGATTAACCTGTCTGTAAATTTGCTAGCCATGACCTGTTCCTTTACCAACAATAAGCCTTTTCTAATTATAGCATTCATCCTTAAGACACATGCAATATCAAGCAGGTAAGCAACAATATTTTGTCTAATCTGGGACACTACAAAAAATGAAAAAGTAGAAAGATTTTTGCTGTTGACCACACATAGCTGCATTTGAATACTTTTTCCTGATACACCTGAAATTCATCAAAACCCTGTTTTTTATAATTTTATAATTCAATGCATGCTATTTTAATTTCTTAGGACAGAGGTAATATTAAATCAAGTGTATTAGGAAAGCCTATTCTACTATTTCTGTCATGTTTATTAATGCAATTTGAAATTAATTAAGAAAAAGTATAATCATCTTGTTTCTTCAGTTCTTAATTAAACAGCAATGATTCTGTTTCCTCTTTGAACACCGTAGTAATAGTAATAATAACAACAATAAATCCCCCATTAATTAAAGCAACTTTTTGACTGCTAGTATGCTGTGCCATGTCAACTGTTATACTTCAAAAACCATTATTTTGTTGCCTCAACTTTCCTTATTATACTTCTGTTAATAGTTCTCACCAGCTAATTTCTAAATGTTTCAGATTCCATCAGATTATGTTTACATCCAATGGCTTGCACTATTAGTCTATTTGGGTGCATACACACATGAATATATATATATATTTTTAAACTGACTTAGATTGCATTTTTCTCCATGATGCTCTTTTCTATCCCAGTTTATTTCTAACTGGCATTATGTTCTAGTTTCCTGAAAATTAATTACTTTCCAAATATTATTTCTTCTTCTTTCTGAAATACTTCCTTCCAGATGATATGCATTATAATGGTGAAAACAATTATAAAATCAGCTATTTAGAAACAGCACCTATAATTCCTATTAACTTAGATTTTAATCCATTTCAATGCAATAAATAAAAATCTGATATTTTATAGAGGTTATTTCATTAACCTTTATTTAACAGGTCAGATGCAAAAAGGATCTTTCAATTAGTAACTGAAGCTTAAGAAGTAACCTCTCTACACTTATGATCCGAGAACTTCAAGAATACTCTCTCTTCCTTTTGCCAGTCATGATTTGCTGTAGCAGGATGGGTTTTTTCAGTTGTGACTTTCTGAGCTACTTCCAACTCTGGAATGTGACCACAGATGAAAAAAACTTAAAATACATCTCACTCACTGATATTCCAAGTCTTTGCATTTCTTCTGTGTTCTTCATTTGTCTTTCTCATTTTTGCTCTTAGCCAGTATCACAAAACACTGCTCTTATTTTTTGACATGGAATTCTGATGTATCCCACCCCACAGACAGACCAGTAGGTTTCCATGAAAGCAGGTTACAAAAGGTTACAAGAGTAAGAACAAGGATGGCATCACTGGGAATTTCCATTCTAGTACACACAGTAGATACAAAATGCTTCCCCATTCTGGGGAATCTACCATTAAAACAAACCCAGCTCCTAGTGAATTACTTTGACAAGGAATATGCTGAGTTAGAAACACCAAATGTAGAACACATCTTGGAAACAGGTTTGTCTAAAGCATAAATATGGAAGACGTATCACAGAGATTTAAAAAAAAAAGTCACAATCAATGGCACCTCTATAAGTCTATGAAAAAGAACCTCATGAAACTGAGTTAAATTTTTTATTTAATAAATAACTAAATTTTTAATTAAACAAAGAGGCAAAGAATGTTGCTAAGATCACCATGATGAATATTATTAAGCCAACATTTTAAGGAATACTGCAAAAAGAAAAGTAAAAAATATGACAAAAAAGATGGAAATATTTCTTAGAAATTTATTTCTGCTGTAGAGTGTTGCATTCAAAATATAGAACTGACCAATTATTCTCCATATGACAAATAAAAAGGATTAGGACTGTTCCACTTCCCTTTTACCACTGAAAAGAACAAAACATCTGAGGTGTTTTTTGCACTCCTCTCAAATATACTGATAAACTGTTGCAATTGTTGTATTTCACTTCAGTTGATCATTATTTAATCTGTATAGCTTAATGAGTATGCTTGTTTTGAATTTTTGTAGCTGAAATACTGTAAAAATCTTCCAAATCTGTGGGTAGCTTGAGGAGGGGGAAGCTAAAATAAATTTAAGCAATTTTACATTTATTCCTATCTTCTAAAGGGATTTGAGATGAAAAACAGTTAGAAAACACAATGTGGGATGAAAGAAGATTAGTGAAGCCTGAAAAAAGATTTAATTGATTATCATTATAAGCTGTAGTAAAATAGAGGTCAATTAGATGAGTGAGTTGCAAAGAAATATACTTGTAATATTAATATTATTTATTTAACACTTATCAAAGTGCTTTGCAAACAATTAATAAGCCTATACAAAGAACAAATTACATTGACTGGGAGACAACAAGGTTAAGAAGGCCAGAAAGTTGATTTAATTCAGCCTTTCCTTTTGTCTTTGTTTTGAGCAGAATTCATTCTAGGGTATTACAAAACAAGTTACCTTAGAATAGGGAGCTAAGAAGACAAGAAGAATTGACTATGGCTCAACAGGTTTGAACTATTACCTCATTTTAAAACCCTTTTTGTCTCTTGATTAGTAGCTTACACACAGTTGATACTGTTTATTTAAAAAATGGAGACATTCAATTGTCAGAACAAAGATGTCACATATAAATGAAGTAACATTTTAAGCTTGCAAAGAAATATTTCATGTTTGTATCGTAAATTGTTAAGATAAAAAAGACAAATTTATGTAAATGTAAATTTTTAGTCAAGCATATTATGACCTGAGCCTGTGATTCAAATGTAATTGGAAGCTGTGTAAACCCATTAAACAGCTTAGATTGCTGGAAACAATACACTGAATGCAAGTGTAAAGGAAGTAAAAGCAAGTGTGTTGGAAGTCCAAGGCTTGAACATGTATTTCAGAAAAATGATATCTGGAAAACCTAATTAAACAGAGATGTTTTGTGCTTGTTGGGTGTTTGGGTGGTTTTTTTTTTGTTTTGTTTTTTTTTTTTTTTTTTTTTTTCGTTTTGTTTTGTTTTTTTGTTTTGTTTTTTTGGGATTTTTTTAACAGGAAATGGTAATTTCTCTATTCTTTTGGTAAAATACAAGCATACAAGCAGAATATGCTTGTTTTGCAAGTTTTTTCCCTCTTTTTTTCAGAGAGCCTGTGAGTACATTAGCAATCCCATTTAGATAAACACTCTCAAACCGAATTCTCTGGTTCGCTTCACTGCGTTTCCTGTGTGCTTGCTCAGTTCTCAGAGCAGTTTTGAGAACAAATTAGATTTTAGAAAAATCGACTAGAAGTACTGCACCGAAGTGCTCTACAACTCTGATGGGGATAATTAGGTCCAAACTCCTACAGAGCTGACACTGCCACATGCAACTTTTAGCACCACTAAAAGTTTGTCAAGCACAGCAAATATGAGGAGGCTCCTCCGCTATACCAAGTGACTGAAAGTTCTCAAACTGTTCTTCATTTCTGCTGTTCCTTCTTCAGTCACACACATTTTCTGCTCTGAAAGCCTTTCTTTTCCTTACCTGCACTTTCTTCTACTGCAGTCACCCCTGGTTAAACTAATTTTTGCTACTATTACCTATTATAGTTCTCTACGTTTAACTATCTTCTGTTTTATCAGTCAATGGCTACCTCTTGCCACTCTCAGAAAAAGAGAAATGACTTCATGAATGTGACATTACATTATGTATCTTAACCTCTAAAAGAGGACTACAAGTGTCTTGGGCAGTGGTTCAGCTTGGTGACAGCATCAGCAGGTTTGTAACTTACAGCTGCAGTGTGAGAGGAATATTCCATTAAACCACAAAAGGTGATGCCACCTTTTCTTGAAAACAAGGAATAATAATCATAATACAAGTAAAACTACTTTAAGTAAGACATTAATCTACTAAAAAGGGGGTTCAGACAGGACCACATCACTGAACCCTTCAGCTTATAAGGGATGAGCTGATCTCTGCAGGTTGTTTGAACCCAAACTTCCAGGCTGGCCATGAGGGAGAACCTGAAAAGACCACACCATCCATTACTGAAGTATTACTCCTACATTCATTCCTTACATGCTTATCCTTGGGGGTGTGGGGACAATGTGGGTGACACAGGAAGCACAGACCCAGATGCGTCAATGG
This sequence comes from Pyrgilauda ruficollis, assembly GCF_017590135.1. Taxonomy (NCBI): domain Eukaryota; kingdom Metazoa; phylum Chordata; class Aves; order Passeriformes; family Passeridae; genus Pyrgilauda; species Pyrgilauda ruficollis. Next base: position 6,786,425 of record NW_024525156.1, read on the forward strand.
ATCATCATGATTTGGGAAGTGCATGGACACTCAATGAATTGCTCCCTTTAGCCTAGTGGTAGGTACACCAGGGCACTTGGTTACTTACTGCTCCTTGCGCAGAACAGACTTTGGAGAATAAAAAAGCATTCTGTGTGAGAAGTATGACCTTTTGCATGGTGATTATCCATCCTAAGGGAGGACCTATACCCACTCATAGCAGAGAGAGGTGATATCTCGTGAGAGTTGAATACAGTGTGGAAAATAAGATGGCTCTTCTCTCTGGGCAAATAGAGGCAAAAAGACTTCCTTATTGAGAGGGTTCTTTTCCACAGGCACAATTAGCTACTTCTGCCGTTGGTTTAACTCTCACCAAGAAGCTGCCCTCTCTCCCAAGCCACGGACACTACATTCACACCCTTCTCAAGTCTCCCTTCCATTCTGTCTCACAGCACCTACATGCAGCACCTCTGCTGACAAGCAAAGCCTCTCTCCCTTGCTCCTGAACAGGGACTGCTGCTCCCCTAGTTCCTTAGTTCACTTGGCACTCCCACCTCCTTTCCTTGGGAGTGATTTGCAGAGCTCTGAGCTAGCGCTAGCAACCAGCTACCTAGATCCTCAGAAAGCAGCTACTGATATACATAAACTGTAAACACAGAAACTGTGGGACTGTGCCAGTGGATGCTGCTGAGGCTTCAGGACTTCTGCACTAAGAGGTAGGGTTCAAGGAGGCAAGAAACTGCCATCAGTAAGGGATTACTCATGGGAGCTCATCAAGTCTGTAGGATCTGCTGCACCTCATCATCCAAGGCTGCTGCAGAGCTGGCTGAAGTCTTAGGAAAGACAGCCAGCCCCACTTCAACCCAAGGGAAAATCATGGATCAAGTTGTCTTGGAGCAAGTTTCTGGGACGTGAAGGACAAAGACCTATTTCAGTAGGAGGCTGGCATAAATTCCTGCTGAGGTGCCTTTTGGCCTGAATATCATCTGGAAAATTTACAGAGATTTATGCCACTGACAGTGTTTCCTATATAGGAAAATAAAAAGGCACTGGAGCAAGTGTCCAGAGAATGGAAGCATGACCTAACATTATAGAAAAGATTTAAATACACAAGATATATGGAGTGCACTGATGACTATAATTGATAAAAAATATTCCAAGTATAAGGTCATTTTCTGCAATCTTATTAGCAATGTGCATAAACCAAATCACAACTGGAAAGAGCACATCTGCATGTATGATGTTGGCAGGTAATATGTATGTATTGCCAAGTAATGTAAAAGCTTAAAATTTAAAAAGACCCCCATGATTTATAGCTTTTTATTCTATCTTACAAATATCAGATATTGTTCCTCATAAGCAAAAATAAACCTTTTTGAGTTGAAATTTTCATGAATAGAAATTATAAGCACTGAAAATTCTGTATAGGTGAGACCAGATGACAGTAGCAAAGGAACACTGAGCACTTGTATAAAGCTAATATCAAGACGCCTTCAGGCTCCTGGAGACTGTGATATGACAGAATGCCACTTCTAATGTTGTGCAGGCAGCTGGAATACAGTGACAGTCTCTAGAACCACAATTTGCACCACTGACTCTGGATAGCTGAAATAAAATGTGGAACAAAAATAATGAAGGAAGGAGAAATAGGCAGGGGGGACAAATCCAGTAAATGTCAAACCCCTTTTTATTATATCCAAAACAATAACATCCTGGATATTAGTAGGCTTCTCACTACCACTTCCACACAGTACTTGAAGTGGAATTACATGAAGTTAAAACTGAAAAAGAAATTTTGGCTTCTTCCTTGTCCTTTCACCAACAGAGCTACTTCATCTTTTAGGTTCCCTGTGATATCATGACCTAAGACAAGACAAAAACTGTTCTACTTTTCAGGGAGATTCCTCCCTGAATCAACACATAAAGCTCTCTGCTTCAGCAGCACATATGCTTCATTTAGCAGCCCCACTCAAGAGCTTCTTATACTAACAACTCTTTCAAAAATATAAAAGCTTCAACATGTCAAAATAGCTTGCTTCTTCATTTCTCATTTGACAGTCTCTCATGTCATATATTTTTTCATGTATAACTAACATATTTCCCCTCTTTAGTTTTTGCGGGCTTTCAGTAGGTTTTGGGAGGTCTGAGTTTTTTAATTTTGTTTTGGGTTTTTCTTCTATGTATTATCATGCCTCTCATACTCCCTTTCTGAAACCAGTTATTGGGTTTTTTAAAATGCCTTATGTTAAAAATACTACCTTTTTTTCTCCTTGGCAACAATACCTTCCTTTTCCCCCTTTCTTCATTTGCTAAATTCAGAACTGTTTTGTTTCCCTTGAGTAAATTTACAACATTTGGGGAGACATCAAGGTATGGGGTTTTCTTAGTATTTTATGAAGGGTTGGGAACAGAGTGACACTGAAACAACGGTTATTATAAGAAGCCCTGACTACTTAATTACTATGTTTTTAGTAGTATTAGTATTAGCATTAACATTATTATTATTATTATTAAAAGAGCAGAACAGAAAAGCTTAGGTTTGGCCAAGCATTAAAAATATGAATGCTCAGATGAATTCTATGTTCCCCTAATAATTTATTGGAAGATAGAAAGTGAAATTATATCATTCAGTGTGCTAGATAAAAACAGAGTTGAGGCAGAATAATCTAAAAGTGCAGTACTGCTGACACTTTTGCATGTGAGAAAGAACATGCAAACTGCTTATGATTAAGTTAATCAAATATTTGAAGCAGGGAAAGTTTGAACTGAAAAATGACATTTTACTTAATGGCAATAATAATTTGGTGGTAGAGTTACTTCCACCTTTGGACTCTAGGGATGAATGAGATGATCTCATAGGTCTTCTCCAGCTTAAATTTTTAATAATTCCATGAAAGAAACCAAATGAAACAATGTGAAAGGACAGATTATACTAATATTTCGATGAACAGTATAAACTCTATCAAATACTGCATGGAATTATGGTAATACACAAAAAGACATACAAACTAAATACACTGTGAAAGCTTATAATATTAAACCTTTGCCAACAGCAGCCTCCCTTAGTAAAAGGAGCTTTGAGATTTCTGATAATATGTCTGGCTATAATATATCTGTAGGAAGGGTTAAAGGAAAACTAATGACCTTCTTTTGAGAACAAGCTATCATACTGCATCATCTTACTCGGATATTTCAAATGAGTGTTGATGTTGGGTTCCCTAAAGCAATCCAACAGAAATAATCAAGTCTAATGCGCGGAAATGCAAGACAAAAAAAGTTTGAAAAAAGACTGTGACCATCTGCGGCAGCTTGGGGGAAGCATTTTGACTATGGGGGGAAAAAAGCGAGAAGAATAAGCCTTGTTTTAAATCAATCATTTTCCACTATTTGAAAAAGCTTCTTCCATTTAAAGTCATTAACCACAGCTAACAAGGCATCCAACTGATCATCCTCTCTCAGTCTTTATGCCTTAAATTGTGATTTTCAAGACAATAAAGTAAAATAAAAGGCTTTAATCTACAGTAAAACATTAGTTACTTTTACTCCAGTAAAATAAAATGCATGAACAATTACGATATGCATCTGTTTGGCTCAATGTATTATGCAGAATGAGGAATTTGGGACATGTGCTTTAATAATAAATTCATACTTAAACTATGTAATCAAATGTGTGAGTGACATTTCTGAGTAAAGAATAAAAAGAATATGAGCAGTCTTCTACTGTCAGATGTTGTTTACAAAAAGAGTTTCAAACAACAATGAATTATTTAAAGAGATAAAATTTGGGTGCACCTGTTGACATTGAACAGGACTGCGTAATTCTGCTACTTGAACGAACTTGAGGGAATCTGAGACAAAAGACATTCACCAGGAGAGACAGAACTGCAGAGAAAGTCAATAAAAACTACTGAGTGATCAGGCTTTCTGCTATTTTCCAGCATGGAAAACATCCTGAAATGCACCTTGGGGAGTTTGTTCTCTCATAGACATTTTACAAACAGGTAGTTGAACTGTTAAAAAGAAAATGAGTTTGTGTAATTCATTTCTACCTAAATGTTGAGATAAAATGGATTAAAATTATAAGACACAGTCATCAAAATACATTTTAAACTATGTAATCTTCCCAGATAATTGCCTAGGTGTTATATTTTATTTAAAAAATCCATTGCTTTCTTACTCAATTATAAATTGGGTATGGATAATTAAAGTCTCTCCTATAGTAACTGTAGATTGCTTCATACTCCTTTGATCCTTCTTCTGATGAATTTGTATGTGAAGTGCTTATCTATATGGCAGTTAGATTATAAATAGAAAAGCATACAACATGAGAATGCAACAAAGATGATAAGAAGGACAAAAATGTATCTAGTCTGTTAGAAACTTGAGCTATTTTGCTAAATTCTAGCAAAGCCTGTTCTTCATTTTTTTTTTGTCCTGCAAGAAACTGCTCACATCCTTGTGGTGAGGTGCTACATACATAGCTATGATCTCTCATGTAATAATGTTAATTTTGACTGTAACTATTTACATACTGTCTGGAATTCTTGGTATTAAAGTAGAAATTTGGAGAATCCCCTTAACAGACTTATTTTATTCTAAACCAGTGTGCAAAGGGTTTCTTTTTCTCAGATGCCTCCTAAAAATGAGTGAGTGAACAAAAAATTATGTTTAGTGTGCAAAACAGCAAGGCTGTCTCTCAGACAACTAGGTCTGAACAGCTTGCTGGCCCCTGTGCAGGTAAATGCCATAATTATTGTCCTGGCCTTCCCACAGTTACTTAGTAATTCAATAATAGACCATCTGCAGCTCACTGCTAGTGAATCCTCTTGCATCTTAATACATTTTTTGAATTATCTTCATACTACTTATTAGATGTGATGCAAACATTACAAGCAAAATATTTAAGAAAGCTGGCTGGGTATCAGAGTAGCTGCTCCTTATGCTCCTAAAGGAGGATTTATGAAACAATCAAAGCCAATCCATTTGGTAGAAGTACAGTTCAAGAGAGAATGCTTCTACATAGCCATATGCACTACTTGCTATTAATAAAGCTGATGGCAATGAGATGATACTGCACTTCCCCTACATCACCAGGAACTTCAGAGATGTCCTTGCAAGGGAAATATAAAACAGCAAGCACACAGCCAATTAAGTTCTCAAAGCAGCCCTTGCCCTGGTATCTCTATCAGATCCAATCGTAAACCATGCAGTCAGAAGCACCAGAACAGTGTATTTTTTTCTTTAGCTACCATGTCTGGGGCAGAAGGTGGATGGAAAACAGAGGGAAAAAAGGCTCCACAACAACAAATAAAATAGAGAATACAGAAGTTCCTTTCACAAACTTAGGTCATTAGAAACAAGATTTTTAACAGTCTTTTTCCAAAACCTGGTAACTTCCTTAAAAAAATGTAAACATACTACAAAAAGCTGAATTTTTCAGGCCTACAGCTTGTTTTCAAATTCTGATTGGGATTTTGATTTCTATTCTTATTTCATGCAAGTTTTATTGTCCTATTTTCTGATCAACTCTGCTACCCTCCTGCCACAGTATGCATTTGTGTAACATGATAATCTTGTCCTGAGTTCTTTCCTTTTAGGCATTTCTTTCCTTCAGAGAATTGCTTAACTTGAGGGAAGAGCCAATAGTTGAAATACATACATATACACATATACATACACACACACACACATAAAATATATATATAAATTCCTCATCAAATGCTGAGAAAAAACCCCAAACTTTAACCTCAGAAATGTCCATCAACAAGAGATGAATAAGGCTAAGGTTAGAGTATTTAATTTCCTCTCTGTTTTTAATCTACAAAGATAAGCTTTCAGGCATATGTATATCTTAAAACTGTTTTGAGATGGTTTTTTTGGTTGGTTTTTTCTTTTTTTTTTTTTTTTTTAAAAAAAAACACCCCCCCCCCCCCCCCCCAGCAGATTTACCACTCAACAAAATGCAGGGTGCAACCTGAAATATTTTGCTTTTAATTTGGCAGAGTAAATATACAAACCAGCTACTCTTGCTCTTTTCTTAAATATGGGTCTCAAATAATAGCAGTTTCTCAAAGCCCTGCTAAGATGACACCAAAAAATTACAGTTAATTTAATGCAGAATTTCTAAAAGGTTTAATAAATTTTACCACATCTAACCTATTTTATGGTTACACATATGAGGCTTAAACCCAGGTTTTCTTTTTTTTTAAAGTCATTTTATCAAGCCCTTCTCTTCTAAAGCTGATATTTAAGCCACCTATGAAGCCACCCACCAAATCTTTTTATTTGCATATTTAGAGAATTAAGATTTTCAAGATTGCATAATATAAGTAGATTTTTAATAAATCTGCGGTTCTGAGATATTTTGCCTCCCACTTTGATTTGACATTTTGCTTAGAGATGATCTGAAAAGGTATGATTTTCTCTATTCTGAAGCCTTTTTATTACCTTGTTCTATCAGTCTACTTTATCATTTGCAATTGTATTCAGCTCTCTCCTGAATGTGTTAACATTCTTCGATGACACGTTCCTTGTATCTTTATTAAAATCAACACACCCGATTTCTCACCTTACTACTATGTCAGGTTTTTCCAATAATTTTCATACATAAAAGGCTTTGGTAACTTCTCACAATGTCCCTATTTATGAGTCTCATTGTTATTCATAGGTCAAAGGTTGACTTCAGCGTTTATAATCTGTATTTCATCTGAAGCACTTATACTTGCAAGGGGAAGCTATATATTAAGTAATTTCCATGTGTTTAGGAATATAATTAGTACCTAGGACAATTGCCTCCGGCAAATGATGTAAGCCTAACCCAAGAACAGGCATCACAACACCTTGAACATTTGTGTCAACTGATGCTCAGAAATATTTAAGAAGGAAGTTGTATGGAGTGAGATTTTGGAAAATATGCTGAGACTGAGCTATGCAAAATGTGTAAGACAGATATATACAATATGAGGTATCTAAGCCAAGTTCAAAGAGTATTAAGTCACCTGATCAGAAGTGGAAAAATGGAAGAAAATAATGAACAGCAGACTTAGATTGGACAATATAATCTATCAAACATCTCCAAGACCTAATCTGGTTGATGCTAATAGAAAGACCAAAAGAGAACCAAAGGTTATGAAAAGCAGAACAAAAAACCAAAAATGCAACAGAAAGCTGCCTAATGAAGATGCAAAATAAGGAAAACCTTTAGGAAAATAAAATATTTTTTTCCTTTTTTTTTTTAACAACTATCAGCAAATTCTACCTACATGAGGTTTAGGGGAGAAAAAATAAATCAGAGACCACCTAAAAACGTAGTGCTTTGCACTTCTGAGAACAGAATGCTAAGGTCTCTCTGAGAGAAACATGTTGATGTGTATCAGATCATGGGAGTGTTAAAATTAAAGCACATCCTTCAAAAGAAAATGGGCAAAAAACCCCCAATCATCCCTAAAAACCTCCCTCACTGTTTCTTCACACTAAGTATTTTAATTTAAATGGAACAGGTGAAGTAGACTTTTCACTGCTGTTTTTTCCATACTTTTCCAGGTACCAGCACTACAGTTATGTAGTTTAAAAAAAAAAAAAAAAAAAAGCTTAAGGCAGATACAAATTTTGTATTTTTCCTTATCATTTGCTAGTTTGTTTGCTCCAAATTCTATGGATAATTGCTGGCACTTAGGTTTCTATTCTCCTTTACCTTTCATTACAAACAAAATCAATCTATGTTCCATAATTCCCCAGTACAATGCCACCTGTGTGGGCTACAAAATAGGACTGCAGCAACCTAATTCTGTTGGAAGACTTCAGATGTATTCAACAGACCTTTTAGTTTGTTACAGGAGTTAAATGTATCTCTTACTTTCCCAAGGTGTTTCACTGGACTGCTACTGGGCAAAATACTGACAAAATACAGAGCCCTACACAACCAAGGATTCTCTCCATAGGTTGTTAGAGCAATTTTTGTTTGAGTGTTCACTGGGTGGCCTTTTTTAAGACACAGAATGGCCAAGAGCAATCCCTTCTTGTAGGGTGGAGAGCTATGATGTGGCTGCACCGAACGTGGCAGCCCAACAAAGTGTCCCCGTCTCCAGAAGCTCCTTCTGAAGCTTGCCAGCTGCCTTACAGCATGGTCAGAAAAAAAAGGAAAGTTTTTCTGTGGGAAGCAACTATGCAGTGAGAATGGGATCCTCCTTTTTAACTAGTTCTGGAACCAAAAAATAGTACCAGTAAAAAATCCAAGCTATTTGGAGTATTACTATAGAAGTGACAACAAACAGAGAGAACATGAAGAAATCTCATTAAAATCAGTCATGAACAAGATGCTTATGCACAGCATTTGTAACTTGAAAAAACTGTCTACTTCAATGACTTTGACCTATTCTTGTTGTGACAAGCTTAAAGACTGTAACTGAAAAGAGATTTGGGGAGGGAGGGATTTATTTTTTAGAAATGCACTCTCTCCTGTACAATCCTGTAAATAAAGAGAGTACTTTAGACTATCCAGATGTCTGTATCACACATAAGGAATCCCTTAAAGTGAATCAAAACCTGACAGGAGTCCTACAGGTTGTGCCTATTGTTTTTTTTTTTTTTTTCCCAGATCCATTTTTCTTCATTAATTTAATATCATCAAGTGAGAATAAAAACAGTTGGTATATTAGGCTTAAACTTTGACAATGAGAATTAACACTTAGCTTAAACTGGTTCATTAGTGGAGAAGACACACAAAATATAGGGATGCACATCATGCCTTTTTAGTTAATCAAGTAGAAAGAAAATCGTGTTTCCTTCCTAAAACAAGTTTCAAAGTTTATTTTATTTATTATGCTATGCCACAGGATACTGGCCTTTTTAATTCACAGCTATTTGACAAGGACAGAGTTCAAGTGGTAATTAGATTCTTTATTTTTTTGGCTGGTAAGTAACCAAACTAATCTTGTTACATTCTCCCCTAACTTTGAGCTCTCTTATGATTAACTGCTCTGGACACATATTTGAATTGTGTAGCAGTAGAAGTAAACATGACTCATATGCCAGCATGTAAATTAGTGTTATAATTCAATCACTCTACTACATATGTTGAAACACTTGCTTCTGTGTGCACACCTCTTGCTGGTACACAAGAAACAAACAAACCTGTAACAAAGAACATTCAGAAAGCCTTTAGGACAAAGCCATTCTTCCTTTCCACTGCCTTTTACTCTTTCTTATTTAAGAGAAGATTCAGACCATACACAAACTTTTAGGATGCCCGACAGCAGAAGGAAAAACTTTACCAGATTATTGAAATATTTTGTAACATTCATAGTTTACATGGTGAAGAAAGGCCCCTTGCTGCTTCAGATGTGGAGTAGTACTTTGTTACAATCCTGAGCAGAAGGAGATGAAAGATAAACCACTGACAGGTAATAAACCCTGTTTCATGGGATACAAACTGATATATTAAAGGAACTGAAAAAGAATCTTCATTCCCAACTAGCATTTCACATGGAAAGATGCAGCCTCAATTTATAGGATGGGATAGTTGCACAGAGATGAGACTCTACCAGATGACGCAAGAGCGTCTGCCATACCAAACAGTGCCAACAAAAGCAAAAGGCACTGTAAGGCAAAGGCACTCTAGCCCATGTGGTAAACCTGTGTCTGTCTCACACCTGTCGTGCCATGCTCTTGGACCTCAAACCCCAGTCATTATTTAGAAAATTATGTTATCTTAAATATAAATATGTCATAATCTTCTTCATCAAAAGCTATCAAAATAATGAAGCAAGAATTTTCTGAAATTATTTTCTGAATCTGCTTCTTAAAAGTTGAAGTGTCTGGCATTCTTCCTTAAATCAGAAAGCCCCTTAGGAAAATAGTATTCACCATGATTACATCATTACAGGTAAACAGTGATGGCAACCAAAACCCATAACAGATAAAACCAGAAAAATTAAGAAAGACACTCCTATGCAAATTTTCTAAGTTTTCAGAAAGAATTGCATCTTTTCAGACCTAGGACACTGAGAAACAATTTCTAAGATAAGTGAACAAAGCAATGGAAATTACTTTTTCAATACTAATTGTATTACAGCTTACTGGCAGAAATTCAGAATGTTTAGTAAAATATTAAGACCATTAATTTATCTAGGGAAAACTGACCAAAACAATTTTGGACCAAATAATTTAGAAATCATTCATAGGTAGCAAAACAAAACACAGTTCAGCTACAATAAACTTTATATAGCTAGATACTGTGATGACAAAACTTGATGTAATATCAAGTCTAATGTGGTCTTAAGTACAGCATTACTGCTGTTAGTTCATAAAATGAAATCTAAATAATATTGAGTGGGAATTCAGTGAGGCTTCTAAACAAGTTCATTAACAAAGAAAGAAGATTATATGCCTTAGCAAAATACAAACAGGACAATATAGATATAGTATTTCATTTCCTGGTTCAGTTAAACGCATGACTTTCATAAATAAAAAATCCTAAATGTTTTCATTACTGCCAAGATGAATACAAAAACTACAAGAAACCAGGTAATATGAAACTATTTTAAATCTTTAACACAAAGACAGGTAAGACAACTCCCTTAAAAGCAACCCCTACAGAAACATCCACTATCATCATCACTGGACATACTATTATAGCTGCACATATATTATATCCACTGTTTACCTCAAATAACCTCATATCACATTCAAACAAAGGAACAGAATAAGCATTCTGCCTCTCAGCATCATCAGGAACTGATGTCTCAGCCTTTAAAGATAATATGTTTTAGGTGCAACATAGAAGCAAAAGCCACTTAAACTTTACAGCTGAGAACACTGGTCTCCCTTTTTGGCCACAAAACAAAATATTCCTTAGTAGAAGGAGTTAAGTGATGAGGTAAATTAAACCATATTAAAATCAAAAATCAAAAATCATGACCACTGAGGAAAAATATAATACACCAGATTAACACTTCTTCTTCATTACTGCTTATCTTGTTTCCTCACACTATGAAATTTGTCAGTCAGTGCTATAGAGGTAGGATTTACTCTTTAATCCCATTTTACTCCAAACAATTACTCAATGCCACTCTGGGGCACATATTTCATATCCTCCCTTCTCTCACAGAGGGTTGAAACATGCTTGCTGAGATCCAAGCCCAAGCTGCTATCCACAAAAAGACTGCAGAAGCATTTACTTAGCATCCTCCAGAATGACTGTACTCCATCTTTCACAGATGGGTAAAGAGAGTGTTCTTTGCCAGATTTAAATGACATGGATCAATACATGAATGAAAACCTTGAAAAACAAAATTTTATGTTACATCTTCTTAATAACAAGCCTAATTGCTCTGTGAATACTTTCAAAAGTGTCTGTTGGAAACAGGAACCTGTATATAATTACTGTCAAAATAACAAATTGCATGGGTATGCCTTTGAAAAAAAAACCCAAATGTTTTTCTTTGGTTTTTTACCATCCTTTGGTAAGTTAACTAAAAAATCAAGATATAAAGCACAAATGTAGCCTTTTTCAGCTGATTTGCCCTATCAGAAGACTCAGTGACAGGGCAGGGACTCAGAAACTGGAAGAAAAGCCAGGAAATACCTCTACAGGAGGTATTTGTTTGTCTGGTGAATCTGAAAGGAGCAGGGATCAGTGTGGGATTTGAAGACTACGTTTTATCAGAACGTGCCTGTAGGTACACAAAGACCACAAGATATGAAAAGAATCAATATTATCTTCATCCAGAATTTTCAGAGCTTGATGTCTGAATTTAGGTTTGTAGATCTTTTTTCATTCACCAAGTGCATAGTTGTTTTTAAAATGTGGAGCACTTGCTGTATCCACTAACATCACTAAGTTTAGTGCTCACTAACTGAAAACAATACACTCCTTTCTTGATGCAAATATTAAACGTCTACACAGAGGCTTAGGGCTTTAGAAACCAAGTTTTGAAATTCCCTGTTTTCCTTCAGTTTTTGCAAAACTCTATGTTCTCATTTACATGAATATTTTATTTTGCTTTTATTCATGTAATTATATTACTTTGAATATCCAGGCTCCTTCTGACTATTATGGATAACAGTTGTGTTTCCTCATCCATCATGCAAGCTTCACCTGTGTGTAGACCAGACAGCAAGTTTTAGCAGAAATATGTAAAAACATATATAAAATATGAATTTGGGTGTGCTAAGAGAGAAATTACCAGTTTACATTATACTACATGTACTGGGAATTTAAAAGGGAATCTTGTGAGGCTAGACCTGCACTCTACATTCTCACAATATTTCAATTACAAATAGTCATGAATAAACTTTAAAAATATCAGGACAATAAATCTGACTTCTTTTATATTTCAAAAATAAGAATTATTTCCTCAGGCTTTTTAATAATACAGAGCTTGACAGCACAGAAATGGTCTTGTTTCTTCATGATATGACAGAGTTCAGATAAATCAATTATCAACTGGATTTAAGGTATTCTACAGCTGACATGCACAGATACTCACACTTCAAGAATATTGGCATATGCAGTGCAGCTCTAAAATTACAGCAAGTAACTCCAAAGGGAATAGCAAGGATCTACCTACACACTTCCTTGCTTTCATGCCCACTCCTGCAATTAATATTTGTAAAAATAGGCTGTGACATCCACTTGTCTGCTCAGCAGTGTAGCTGCTCAAGGCGATCAGCAGGGACGCTCAGGATTCTGGAACTATTTGGTGTCATGCTGCCACTCTTCAGGTCATCCATTTCCTCAAATTAACACCTGTGTGACATTTGAGAGGCACACCCCAACAAGTTCTTTGCCCTTTCTTTTACAATGTCTGTTCCATTACTGCAGTACTCTGGTCACGTGTCCCAAACTGTGAAACACCTAGCTCTGATAGCTGCAGGTTCAAACTGCAATCAGGCTTCCAAACCTGTATTTAAAAGTATAAAAGCAGGATACCTTTTAAGTAGTATGGATGTCAATGACTTACAAAAATGTTTTCAGTTATATAACAAGTAACTTCTAAGTCTGACATAAGCTTTGCTATGCAAAAATAGATTTATTTCTGCGTTCAAATATATTCTGCCCTGAAGATTTCAGTGAAATTGAAGTGTGCCTTTGGAAAGCAGCTGTGATAAAGCACTTAAGGTTGTGTGGGCATTGGTGATAGGGCTGTTAAAGTTACATGAGTGCCCTAAGTGTACATTTCCATATCACAATATGGCTCACCTAATTTTAGAAAAAACATAAATAGCTGAAACTTCATGTATCTAAATAAGGTTTGTACCTTGCCATATGTAATAGTCTTGATCTGATTCACTGAATAACTCTTCTAAATTACTACCTTACTTCATAACTCCCCTTAAACGATGAATTTTGGAATATTCAGTAACACTTATGGTCCTATTTCATAACAGATAAACAACATACTGTCTCTGTTGTGAGTGGGTAGTAACAAGACACTATCAAAAGAAAACATTCGATCATCATGTGGATTATAACTGTAATCATATTGAATATCACAAGATAGTAGTTGAATGTTGCTTAGATTATTATAATAATCATTTGGAACAGAATAACTGGTGAGTCTTTCAGATAAATGTGCTACTACAGTGGTAGGCAGAGACACACTAGATAAGTAACTATGCAAAACAACTACAGATGCCCAGAACTAATAGTTTTCAGTGGTTCTTTTTCCTTTTTAGTATAGTCTATATTTAACATTCAGTAATCATACAATATATAAAAGACTTGAGGCTTAATTAAGAATTGTTTTAAAAAATCCTATTTTCCAAACAGGTTTTCTTATTTATCTCTCCTTCTGAAATATCTTTATTTTATGTAAAATTTCCAAATAAATATCAATACCTAAAGCATTAAATGGAGAAATCTTATTTAAAAAATTCATGTGATCTCAAGCCTTCAATTTCCCTGCCCATTAATACAAAACATACATATAGAAGAAAATCCAAAGTTTTGAGAATCCAGAGAAAGACATCTTTTTCTCCAAGACAGTTATCAGTAGAGAGTTCCAAAAGGAATAGAACTATGATTCTTAATATTTTTATTACTGCTAAAAGCACTAGTCAAATGCAACTTTTTTGTACTGCATCTATAAATAAATTGGGCCAAATTACAGACACTCCAGTGGTGCTGAGGATAAATGATAACAGAAAGCAAAGATTTCACATTGTGTATACCACATCATTCCTACAGAAGCATTTAATAATGTTTTTCCACCAAGTGACTGTTATGTACAAACCGATGAGAGAAAGCCCACGTAGAAGTCTCCTGTGTACCTCTTAAAGTGCAAGCTTCAACTGCTTCTATTTATATGCAGTTTCCCAGTTTTCTCACACATGCAGTGAGCATTCACATAAACTAAATATATATTGAATAAAACTCTTCCTCCGTCAGAAGATGGAAGCAGAGACAAGCTATAAAGGAGGAGTTTGAAAACACTGCCTAGGCATGCAGGGGATGGTATTAGGAAAGGCCAAAGCTGAACTACAGTAAGATTTGCAAAAGGAATTGAATGCAACAAAGAGACCATTAAATTACTGGTAAAAGTGAAACAAGGAAAATGTGGGACTCTGGTTGAATAGGGTGGATGATTTAATGACAGCAGACAGATAGATACACATTGAAATAATTGATGCGTCCTCTGCCTCCTTCTGAAAGTGAAACAACAAGGTCTCCCAGTTCTCTATTTCCATAGGAAAAGATAGGAAAGGAGAAGAATTACTAGGCATGAAGGAGCATCCGGTCAATGATTACCTGAGAGATCTTGACCCACAGGCTGGACAAGACTGGCTGCACCCAAGCATGCTGAGAGCTGTCTGATGCTCAGATCCAGAAGGACAGCTGGATAGTGGACCACAAGTTATTGGGAAGGATACAGGGTGGATACAATTCTTGTCTTTGTGTTCATCGGAGGGTGGGGGAAAGGAGTGTCTCAGACCTATCTCAGAAGCCTTTTCATTTCTGCTTCAGGGGACTTGGATCTGATACCCCTATCTTCCAAAGCCATAGGTTCCTAGTTAGTGTACTGGAAGGCAAGCTCCTTGCCTTGTCTTTCCATATTTGATGGAGCACAGCCCTGTTGCACTGTGGATGTGATCATTTCTGAGATCCACCCATGCTCCTCTGAGCAGAGCATGATGCCTACTGAGCGGCACTCAGGTTGGCAGCTGGGATGAAACATGGAAAATGGGCATGGCTGGTGCCTGAGACAGTGTCCCCACCACGGGGACAGGTGATGTACAACCACAGAGCCAAACAAGCCTTCTTATTTTCTACATATCTGATAACATACTCTCATCCATCTGAGAAACTTTTGTGCCTCTGCCTTTAGTAGAATCAGAATATTTAAGGAGGATTTATAAATCTAAAAATTTCAAGCTTACTAAAATTCAAAAGGGTTGTGTCAGTCAGTTTGGATGTCAGATCCAAATTTGGAAGTGGGATGGTGAAGGAAGGGAAGGAGGAAGGCAACAAGAGGGAAAAGAGGAAGAGAGACTTTAAAAAATCAATTTTCTTTTGGTTTTTGTTTTGTTGTTTTTTTTTTTTTTTGTTGTTGTTTTTTTTTTTTTTTTTACTTGTTTAGTGGACTTGAAGGTGTGTGTTGTTTTATTTTACTTGCAGGCTTAATCAAAGGCTCTCATAATCTCCTAATTATTAGGTACATATTTTAGACACTAATATGATACACTATAAGGAATGAGCATTCAGCTAAGAAATATGGCCTACAAACCAGTGGGATGTAGCTATATGCAGATTTGTATTTAAGCTTTACTCCCTGTTTTCCTCTCTAAGACTTTAGTCTCTCCCTCTGCCTTTCTTAACTCTGTTGCCATATGACAATCACAATCCCCTGCAGATTTACTGAAGTGAAGGGAATGGCCAGAGAGATGAACAAATCCTAAATTTTGGTTGTGAATGAACAACTGAAGACAGGTTAAATAGGAGAGCACAATTTAATACACAAACTGGGCTACATGACAAACTACTTTTTGTTGTTCACTGATACACTGTTTGAGATACTCACAGAGGACTAAAGAAGCACGAAATAGAAAATGGCAATGTTTGAGTAGTATCAGCTTCTAAAATTACTTTAAAACGTTGTGGGTAAGGGAAAAGGTAAAAGTGATGGACTATATGTTGAAAGGGATGAGCGATTAGGGAGTGGAGCAGCACAGTTAATCAGCTTAAACTTAAGAGTTAGATGCTCAAAATTACTTTTCCCCACAGATGCCTTAAGCTGTTAAGGCTGAAATGAAAACTGTGATTTCATTCACCAGTCTCATTAAGTAGTTAAGCTGAAAAAATCCAGCTTCAGCCACTCCCACTGCAGTGCAGAAAAGTGGGGAGAAGGCCTTTGTAATTGTGTATTATCCTTGTAAGTCATGGTGAGAGCAGTGCACGACCGCTGGCTGCATTCCTCACATCTGCTATGTGTGCTCATGGCCTCCTGAAAGAAATACTTGCACTACACTTTGATTAATTACAAGATACATGGTTAAATTCAAGCATACTTGAAATTGTCAGTGCTATCCATTGTCTTTGCAACCCAAATTCAATTACTTGAATACTCAGAAATCTAGCATTTGAGATACATGTCTGATAGCCAGCACTGTTCCCCTCCTCCAGAGACTGCTTCCAAACTTACAGTTTTACTAGAAAGCTGCACTGAAATAATGACTGAAATGCCCAGTTTACTCTATATAAAGAAAATAATCTGCTTATGCTTACACTGTTTCCAGCCTACGCAATCCCTCCCATCATACACTCGACGCCATCCACCACCACACTATTTGTACTTGGCTAGCATTTCACTTAAAAACCTCATTAAACTTTCACTTAACTGCTAAGGATCTCTAAGAAAAAGGACACCTATGTCTGAACTGTAAAACAAAACAAAACAAAACAAAAAACCAAACAAACAAACAAAGAAAAAAAGACCCAAAAAAAAAACTGAGAGAAAATTGCTTGTTTTCTTTTTGCTTTATTCTGGTCAGCACAAATAGAGGGATATCCATATGGCATTCTCCAAGCAAACAAAATGAAGATAAAAAGTATTAAAACATTGTTTAAAAGTGAAGCAAACCTCAGTAAGCCAAAAAGCCCAACTCTTCTAGATTTAACTCAAAATGTGAGAGTTTATGTGTTGTGTTTTAAATCCTTGAAAGAGAAAAATGCTGAGATGACTTTATTTCATTCAGAGGACCTGATATGTAGGATGATATATAATTATGACGAGAAAATTTTACATAGCAAACTGTCAACAGGCTAGAAGGAACAACTTTGTAAATATTCAATGAATATAATATTACTAATAATCATAGCTTTTGCATTTCTACCACTTCTTCCTAGAAAATTGAGTCTCAATGAGTAAATTAAACTTGTATCCATTACAAGTATAACTATTTGAGTCTAACTTTTACAAAAAATTACTTTTTAATGAAACAGTTCAAATTTTATGGAGCTACCACTCACAGTTCAATTTTGTACTGGTATTTTAGGTTCAACTCCTTTCCACAAAAAATATTTCAGCAATGTTCCCTTTACTTACAAATCAATGTAATAGGTATAGCGTTAATGTCTCATAAAGTACAGTGTTTTACAGGGAAAGGCCCAGAGTTATTGCACCAATTTTCTTTATGAGAGGATTAGTGTTTAAAGGTTTACACAGTCTGTGAAGTACGGAAGGTTGAAACAAAAGTTTTATCTTTTTAGTACTGTAGTTGAAAAAAAAATCTTCTTAATTAGAAATGAAGTTTGGTGTTCCTTTCCTTTTTTTCCTTTTCAAAAATAAAAAATAATAAATATGGGGTTTTTTTAAATTAAAAATTAATGATCTCAAGTTGAAACAGAGCCTGGAATAATTTCAGCCCCTGAAAAACACTTGAAGTTACAAGCATTTAAAAATCTATGGGTTAGGTAATGAAAACTGCATTTCAACATGACATTTGCTTATTAGCACTGTCTTCCAGACTCTCAAAAGCCATTTAAGCAGTGTCTGAGCTTTGTAGCTGTAAGCTACAGAAATGCAAATCTTCTCCTGATTCCCAGCAATGCATCATGAACAACTAGACACACAGCTGAGATTTGTAGCTGTATTCTTTATGGAGATATGGACAGGTTTAGATTTTTAAAACTGTAAAGATAGGAAGAACCTTACTGAGTAATCCCAGGATTCCATGGCAGGTTTAGCTGAGTCCACTGGCACAGAGCACTAAGATAAGCATGGATCTTGGTACAGATCCATGGACCACGAAGAAGGTGTTGACTTTCTTTAGGAGCCCCTACAACAGTTAGCCCTGCTCCAGGGTGGCCAGCCCTGAAACAGAGGCAACAAGGTGACTTACACCCAAGCTGAGTCTTAATTAACAAGTTAGGTACTTGAATGATGAACCCAAAGCTCATGTCCACAGAGATTTACCAGAACAGTCTTGTTGCATGTACAGGGAGCCATTTACATTGAAAAACCATAGACTCTTCTATGCAAATAGACTCTTCTGGTTCACAGACCACTTGTGTGTAGAGTTTTACACACAAATGTAGGAGTTACCTCAGAATTACTCAACCCACTTTTGTGTCTTGTTTAACACACACCATTTTGCATATGGGTGACCCTACTCCAGGGCAGCCACCAGGACATGTGTGTGCTTAAGATTCCAGGTGTATATTTCTACAAGTGTTCCAGGGCACAGCTGCCTTTCCAAGGGTACTGTGACACATGGTATTCCCATTGCATCACAGGTAACAGGAAGCGAACTGTATTACAGAAAACTGCATGCTCCAAAATATTTACTGAAGAAGGCTACAAAATAAAAGTAGAGAAAGTACCTAGGTTCAAATATATGTCATTACTGCCAGAGTAAAGAGCTGGGGTTTTTTAATGGGTTACAGTAACAGGGAACAACCAGTGGTGACAGCAGATACTGATCTGGTTTTTGTATTTACTATGCTCTTGAGGTAATGCAGTCATTTGAAAAGATTCTAGTGAATAAGAACACATTAAAAATGTGAAGCCTGCCCATATATTAAGTGGACTATAAAATGAGTACCTGACATGCATTTTATTTTAAGTATTAGGTGATACGGATTTTCAGGCAGGAAAGAATTAAGTGAAAAACTGTTGTGAAATCCCAGTGTTTACAGGGATCACATGGGATCAATGCACTAATTAAGAATGAGGTGACAGTGAGAATTTCACATCCTCTTAGTCTCAGCTACCTGCAGAGCTGGCTGTGACTGGGTAAACAAAAATTGCAAACTGAATGATTCATCAAAATAAAATATCAGCTTGCTTGTATAATTTGCGTTGTATTTCAAGAAAATTACTGTTTAATAATCACTTCTAACTATGACACAGACTTCAGCTGGAAGTAGTTTTCACTTTACTCCTTATCCTGTCATCAGAAATACTATGTGGCAAAACAATAGTATTTATTACACTGTTCATTCTCTTGCTGAAAGGAATTTGAGACACTCCTATGCATATTGGTGCATTTACCCCATATCAAAATAATTTACTCTGACATTTTTTACAATTAGGAACACCACATTTTGCACCCCCTTTTTCACTAACTTTTTTCTCCTTTCCCACCCAGAAATGTTGCAGCCTGTTGTTTTTGTAATCACTTTTTTAAACAAGTAAAGTCAGTTTAAATCCTGCTGACTGTGATGACATGACAAATCAAGTCCGTGGCTATTCTACTTCATCATCAAGACTCCTTGATGTTTACATACATTTTCATATGTATAAGTTCAGATGAAAGTAGGCATCTACTCAGCTTTCAATGTAACTTAGTGCAGGACTAGGGTCTAGAGCAGGGATGTATTCAAAAACAACTGGAGTATCCAGTACCCCCTGAACACTCTCCTGAGTCAGTGAGAATCTTACAACCTCCTGCTGCTCCTACCAAGCACCACTCTTACATGTGCTGGGTCACTGGGGTAAAACACCACCCAATGCAACACAAGTTGCTTTTAAGATAAATCAAACTGACTTTGACTTGAACAAGAATTTAAATACTCTCATTTTGGTGACAATCAAAAAGTGACCCGCTCCCAATTGTGATTCTGCAAGTTGGACAGGCTGAGGCCTATCATTCCCCATAAACCATTAGCAAAATGGCATTGGCCAAAACTACCTGTACTTATTTTCAGCTTGTTTAATTATTTTCTAGTCTATGCTGAACATGTGTCAGGTATTTTGATTTTCTGCCCACATAAAATTCTGGCATTTCACTCAGGTTTTGAGATTTCTGCACAAGTACAATGGTAGCCAGAATAATAGATTAAAACCTGTACCTGTGCTGGTCTGTCAACAATTCTAAGAAGGCTGTTATTTAAATGCAACTTTGACAGCAAATTAAGTATTAGTTTAATTTGAAATTACACTTTAAATCAAATTTTCAGGTAGGGGCAATTAATGTTTGTTACTGAGTGATGGTTTAATTTATTTCTAACAGGGGCTTAAAAGACTTCTCTCATAATTGTAAATGAAAAAAAAAAGGTGGAACAGAGTGAATGAAAACAAAAAATATTTTGTAGATATAGAAATTTTGGGCATTATAAAAATGGCAAGTTAAAATCTTTTAGAGACTCATAGGCCATAAAGTTGAATACCAGAATTATCTTTTGAATTATTTAAACCATGACGGGAGAGGAAGGGATTGATCAGAAACATTTGGGAGATTGCCTTTCTATTTTATTTTTTATGGCTCCCTGGAAATTGTAAAAAAAAAAAAAAAAAATTCTTCAACAGTTTCAGTCCCTACATGCTACAAACTGCTACAAATATAAAAAAAGACTAGAGTCACCACAATATTCACACATGAATTATTAACTTCTAGTGACTGATTGATGCTCAAAACAGCTGGTTTCAGTATGTCCCACCACTGGATATTAGGTCATTTATTTACCCACACAAACATGAATTTGGTAGGCCAATATCAAGATTGAAACAAAAACCAAAGCCAAAATCAAAACAACAACACACAGATACACAACTTGTCCCAAAGGACTCTTTAATAAAGGAATGGAAACAATAAGACCTCATTCTTATCCTGCCCAGAAGGCAAAACCATATTTCAAGTCCACACCATTGCTCACTGCTTCTAGGTCCAAGTTTCTGCATCACGGATTCTGCACTTCAAGGATTTACAAGAACATGATATCACTTTGACTACCTGGCATCGGAAGAGTTATCTACTGTGTTTTTAAAGCAATGGTGTAATTGCTAGTGTTCTGCTGATACAATATTTAGATCAGTGGTAAAAATATGGGGAGAGGGGCTGGGAAGAGTATTCTTTCACCTACTACACTGAAGACCGTGTCTATAAAAAGCACCAAAAAGTAATGGAGTGACTTGAAAACCGCTTAAAATACCAGTAGCTTCAGTGGCTGTTTTATCTTTTTTGTCTTCAACATTCTGAGAAACTTCAACAAGCAATCACAGTAATTTTGCCTTATATTATTTTTCCATCGAAATTATAGTAATGAAACAAATATGGAGAATCCATAAAAGTACTTTAACTGAGCTAAGGGTTTGGGTAGACTTGTTTGAAATCAAACTAGGAATTACTTCTTATTATGAGCTTAATTATTTTATTGTAAAACTATGAAAAAATAAGTATTACTTCTGACAAAGATTTAGCAATACTTTGTCATTTACTCCTCATACTTTAAACTGAAGTAAATGTTAATTTTATCCTTTGTGTTTAATGTAGAGAAATGAAACTTTTCTGTGTGTTTACATTTGTACAATCTATTAGTACTGTGACTCTCAAATGAACCCAAGAGTGGTTTACTTATAGCTCAACAATGCTCAACTTCTACTTCAATGAAATAATTTTAACAAACACACACATTAGCAGATTGACTATATTGTACCAGCTTATTTGGTACGTCAATCATCATAAATGGAGACAGTTATTCTAGGAATTCCAGTACTTGAGAAACAGTAGCTAAGTTCAGAGAACTTTACAGGCTATTTCTCAGCTTAAGATCCTGTAAGGAAAAGTTATTTCCCCTGAAATTCAGAATTCTCTCTGAAAAACTCTCAAGAATAATAAGAAACCCTACTGTTATTGTTCCTGAAGGGATGCAGCAAATTTTTCTCATACTTTGTCCCTACCTACTACAAAAGGTAGGTAATATAGGAAGCCTTCAGTCATTTGTTGTCATATTTTCCGGCTTCTTTGCTCTCTGGTAGTCGGCAAGAAAATCTAACTTTTCATCCAAAAAAAAAAAAGGGCCTATATTTATGTGAAAGCACAAAAGTAAGTGAATTCCTATGTTAGAAATCTGAAAGATTTAACAAAAGCAAACCAAAATAAAATAACTTTTCTGGGCCTGTCTAGTCACATGTTTGGTACTAAAAATCATGACTGAGGAAGCTGATGATCTCCATTATGATGCAGAAAAAGAAATCTTTACAGTCTTGTTTCTACAGGTACCACCTGAGTGGCAAAAGGCAAGAGCCCATCCTGCTTCCCTTTCCTACAATTAATATCCTTGTAGGAGTCAGAAGTTTCTCTCATTACAAGATATATTAGTAACTTATCAGTGCCATTGAAAACATGCTCACTTTTTGAAGTAAGTTTAAAGAAGTACTTTGAAGTTCAAATTTTTGCATTGTCTCCCCAGCATTCTGCTTGATGTAATAGAAGATAGATATAAAAGCATTTATTGCAACAAAAGAATAAATTAGGTGTTTCCACATGTGAACCATGATGGAAAATATACTTGTTTCAGCATATGCCAAAAACTGCATGTGAATGATGAACTAAACCATGCCAATTCCTTAGGAATATTTAAAAACTTACTAGGACTAACAACTTCAAGTCAAAACATTTCAATGCTCCTTATCCTGCAGACAGCCAGCAGCATATTGATCTCTCTGGATATAAAAGGGCTGCTCCTTCCAGGCTGGCCAAAGAAGAGACAGTGCTATAGGTTATGTTGGAAAAACAGGAAGTGCAACCCTCAGTGCAACACCAAGTCACCAGCACTTCCCGCTGTCTTGCTTCTTCTCAGTTTACTGTCACACAGTGTGTCAGCAGCATCCAGAGGTAATGGATTTAGCAAGCAGAGTTGAGCACTGTAGCACGTATTCCCACAGGACTTGAAGCACCAACCATGCCTTACTCCAAGACTTGAAGCAAAGAATAAAATTCCAAATTTAAAGTAAAAAAAAAGGCACAACAATATTTTTCCCCTCTTGAAACTAAAGCACATCTGTGTAAACTTCAATTTTTATTTATATACTCATATAAGAATAAATTTTCCCTGCTCTCCAAGCAAGGGAATACAACTTTTTTCCTACAACGGAATATTTTCTTATTCTAACAAAAAAAAAAAAATATTTTAGCAACTGAGAGCTTTCACCTTTTTAAAATCTGACAGGTAAAAGGAAAGAATTTTTAAAAACTGTTGCCAGATTTAAGTGGTGGGAACACAGGCACCTCAGGCACGAACATAATTGACTGCAATCAGATCAGAAAATATAATTTCAACTTTCCTGTTTTACTAAGAGCAAAGATAAAATACTTAGATGGTATTGCAAAATGACTATTATTATTATTATTATTATATTTATTTGTTTCACTGAAACAGACACTAAGGAAGTATAAATGCATATAAAACAAAAAAACCCATTAAAAATATTGAAAATATTTGAATGGCATATTTGTTCGTTCAATCCTCCTTTTCAATTTAAAAACCTGCCAATAACAGAACTGCAAGTAGGGAAGAATAAACAGCTGCTCAACTAATTATTTGTTTCTTAAAGTACTAAAGAAATAAAACATTAATTTACTAGTAATTTATTTACCTTGGAAATTAAAACCAAAAAGCAAGTAAGAAACTGTAATAGAGTCTTTCTTTACAAGTAAATTTATGAATGATCTGTCAGATTTGATCTTTAATAGCATTCTGGGGAGTCTAATGCAAAAATCCAAAATATATGTTAAAAAACTACTTTTAAAGGTATTTTTTAAAGACTCCACACTGTCTATCTGACTGATAAAAGCTGATCATAAAACATTAAAACTATTTTGGAATGAAGGCATGGTATTACAGTTCTGAACAGCACAGCCCTTCATCAGCTTTTCATTAGGTTCAAGTGAGGCTGGCTTTACACTAAAAGCATCTTATATCCTTTTGTGCCTATCCAGACCACGCAGCCCTTCCTGCCCGTTCAGCTGAAAGTAACTGTGCTCATGACACACAGCCAGTCCCACGACTTCCCTTTGTACACTCACCATTTCACGTTTCTGTGAGCTCCCTGCAAAGCCTAACCTGCACTGTGCCTTTGTGCCCCCTGGAGTCACAGGTTGGTGCAAAGCCAGGACAGACACACAGCAGGTGAGAAAGCACACACTGCCTCTGGAGTCAGGCACAAGAACTCCCTATCTCCAGTCTCAGGAGACAGATTGCTGCTCCCTGTTTACAACACTGCCTTGATCTGAGCTTCTTAGGCCAACCTGCACCACTGGGGAAAATCTCAGGGCAAATCAGCTTGAAATCTTCAAGGCACAGTTTTTGTGAACCTACAGAGTAGGAACAGCAGAAAACAATATTTACAAAACAAACACACACTGCACTAAATATGAATTACAAGCAGCAGTTCAACAGGTACAACCCCACTAGAGAGATGTTCCCCTCACTCCAATTTTTGTGCCTGCTGTAATACTGTGAAATTACCTAACTGCAGAATACAAAAGTGCTCATTCTGGAAGCTTAAAATACATACTTCTATGTACACAAAATAAATGGTTTTATTTTGATAGCCAAGATCAATATTCAGGCACAGCTGTTTCTGCCACAATTACACACACTCAACTAGAGTGCATTAGGATACACTTCTGTTACACTAAGATAACTTAAATATGAGCAAAAATTTTTCCATATTGGTCAAAATTTTAGAAGACAGTGGGAGACCACACTTCTCACTGACTTGAAAAGACAAAGAATGCTAAGCATCTGAGAATTAAAGAGACTATATTTTCTTTCTTTGTTTTTTGGATGGAATTTTTTTTTGTTTGTTTGGATTTTTTGGTTTGTTTTGTTATTGGTTTTTTTCCCCTTTTTCTTTTTTCTCCCCAGGTTTTGTTGATTTTTTTTCCCCCAAGATTCCCAGTGCAAAATTATTCCTTTTTGAGAGAATCACTTGTATATTGGTTCTGGCAAAGTTCCTAACATCTATAATCAAGCTCATTTTGTCCTGTTCTCGTATCTGCAAGTAAGGATGATGAGGCAGTTCAGACTCATATCACTGCAGCTGTGCAACTACTTGTATTTCATTTAGCTTGCAGTGATAACTAATAAAATTCAATGAGCTTGCAAAGGAGTAAATGAAGACAGAATGCAAACATTCAGAGCTCAGAGAAAAAAGACAGTAGATGCATGAGAACAAAATGGTTTGCTCTCACAACTCTACTATACCAGCAGAAATAAAATAGCCTTGCAGTTTTCACTAAATGCATCGGATTTTGTGCATTTAATGACTATGATCTTTAAAAATTGTTTCCTCTTCATGTTAAATAAACAAATGTAAATTAATTTGTATCAGTAGGTTGGTAATATTTATAATCTTCACTGCTTGTCACACTGTAATTGGGTTGTGCAAGTGGTCCAGAATTGCTTTGCACACTGATTAGGCAATATTAAAGTTTGAGCTGTATTTTCCATTAGATTCCCTTTAAAACATTCTGCTGAAACATTCTTTTTTGAGACCTTGCAATAGAAAGAACAAGAATGTGCAGGGCAGTTCTATTTTAGTACATAAAAAGACAGGAAAACTAACCTTGTTAACTCAGTTAATAAGTAATCCTCAAAACATGAGCCACACCTACACATCACACCAAAGTCTCCAAGTCCTCAATTGTACATTACTTTTTTACCAATACAGTTGTTTTTATTAATAACCTCCTAAAGGTTATTATTAAGATTATATTAAGGTTATATCAACTAATCATTTGCTTTCAAATATTTCTCTCCAGTTGAAGGTATTACTTTCTAGTCAGTGAAAAAAACCCCAATTAAAAAAACCCACCACCACCATCACCCAACCAACCAACCATACAGAATACCTTGAAACACATGAAAGAAAATGTCTTTTTTACTAACACAGAAATAACAAGTGTTCCTTCTCAAAACTCTAATGAGGATCTAATTTATCAAATTAGACTTTTTCAGCACCAGACTGGACTTTTAACTTTCTATTGGTTTTTTAGTATTTTAAAATATAAAGGAAATTTCCAAATTCTTGTATAAATACATATATCAGATACAGATGTCTTAAATTTGAAGCCCATCTCAAGTTTGAAATTTAGGAAAAATTAGATAAACCCTTCTGAAAGCCAAATAACTTGTTACATACTATAAGTTGTTAGTATAAAATATTAATATACAGGTTATTTGATGTATTTAAAACTTGTGTAAAATTATGCAAATATATCCTGCTTCCTTTTAAAACAGGAAAGTAAGTTCCAAAATGAAAAAAAAAAAAAAAAAGCTTCTGTAAAAAGTCATAGTAATTGGATATTATATCACTTCCATTTGGAAATTTATGTGCTAAAATTGCTTCTGTACTTCCATGTAAGGATTTATTTTCAAGAATTAACTTAAACATCATTTGAATACCAGTCTTCAAAGCCATCTCTTCAAAATTAAAATCAGGATTCTTCTCAAATCTCTAAGCCCTCTGACTGGCAAACAATTCATACAAGCAACCTCACCAGCTGTATTATGATGTTCAGGTGAGCACAGTTATGCTCAAGGATCTGCAGGATTATTCCCCTTTCACTACAATATTTACACAGAAATTGCTTGAAAATTTAACTTCTAGCTATTCCTATGAATGCTGCTACATCAGCACAGGAGAAAGGACTTCCCAGATGCCTAAGTACAGCAAGAGTATGAGAGGGAGGTCACATGAAAAACTGAGTAACTCTTTCCTGACCAAGAAGTAAGATAATTTCATATTTACCATATTCAGACAAATAGATGTGATTTATGATCTCCTTTTGTATAATTTCTTTTTCTACCATTTTGTTTTCTAGCAGACCTGTAGGTGGACACCTTTAGTACCTTTCATACCTCAGAAGACTGAACACAGCTTGGTCTAACAAAGGCAACTTTTGAGCATGAAGAAAGTGAAGTTCAGAGAATTGAATTCAGAAGATGGCAACATAACAAGACAAAGTCATGCACCTAGGGAATTGTGGAGAGATGAAAGGTCAAGAAGAGACAGGTAGAGCATCAAGCCTCTGTAAGCCATTCAACACATGCTGGGATCTAGAAGCAATTCATTTATTTCATTTTGAGACTACAAGTACTCAAAACCACGGGGAATTCTGATCACACAAAGCCACCTCAGGTCTTCCTCAGCATATTAACAAACACAGTACTAGCCCTCCCAGATACTGACTGTCTGTCAAGCCACTGAGAGAGAGCTACACCAGTATTATTTATGTTGCTCCATTACACAAGTGTGCAGATAAAAAAGTCTTGTTTACAAAAACATGCTCCTGGAGATTGTCCTAACTTACTACTGAAGTGTCAAAGATACTGAAGATTAAGCTATTCCAATTCAAAAAATGCATGACAGCATCCATAAGTCCTAGCAATAGGAAAGAATTTTACTGTGTTGGGAATAAAATGCTAATGGAAAAAGTAAGCTTTTTATGCATTATGCAAGTCCCTCTTTCAATAAAATACGTCACACTAAAGAAAAAAAATTGAGATACGAACATGATAACTGCATAGGAATTCTTGTGCTGCAGAACAACTTCCTTAGGGCTAAAGTTAACTACCTGAAATGCAAAACCTACTGAAAAATAACCCAACCACAGATGACATTTGTAATCGAAAGCTAGGCAGTATCTTTTCTTAGTCAGAAAGCATCTTGATTCATGCAATAATCAGGAACACTATAGCAAAATTACTTCAAATGGCCAAAATCACAGAAACTTGCTGTGGACAATAAGGCTCTACAAGTACATGAAAATGCAGAACATCAGTTTTACTGATAGTGATGCAACAGAAGGAATTGGAGAAAGTAAACTTTAACTGTGAACAGACTGCTGTAGAAAATGCTTGCACATTAGACAATGCACATTAGCTGCAGCAGATTCTGCATAAATTTTTATTATTATTACATCCCCCTTCTGGGCACTGCTCAAATACATTGGATTATAGGGTACAGCCCAGAATTGAACAACAAAACTCATTAAGAGTGGCATAAAAAGTAAACCAGCACTGTTGAATATCATCTCAGTATACTACGAGATGCTCACAAAAGCCCTTAAAGTACAGATTTTCTTTAAAGCACCAAGTGTTTCTTAGGATTTAAGGAAGGACGGCAGGAACAGGTATTGCTATATGTCTACTGTATAAATAGTCTGATAAATTAGGCAGAAATAGGCCACAGTCACACTTCTGTTGCCTGAAATCCTCATCTGGCATGCTGACACTGGAACTTCTTCACAAGAACTGTGTCTGATGTGAAACAGTCATGTATTTTCATGCCAACCAGTTCAGTATTAGAAAGATAACAATCAACATACTATATCCTAAAATCCATCGTTACAACAATTACATTGTATTTCTCCCTCAGCTCCAGGGAGAGCCGAACAAACACCAGGAAATACCTTGCTGAATCTGAGGATTAACACAAAGAATAGTCTCCTGTAGAACTGATCATGCATTCAAAAAGTGTTGACTGTTCTCTGTGCCACTGAGATCATGCAGTCACAGACAGACAGTTTATTGCAGCCACATGAAATCACTCAGTTTCCTTTTATTAGCAATATCTTGCTCTGGTTTCCAGCCTAATTATTTATATGCCACACACAGCCTATGAGGTGATTAATTTTCCTGCTGAAGGCCTAACTGACTTGCCTGGACTTATTTTCTGTGACCTGAGGTCTAAGTCACATGGGGAGATCCAAAGTCTCTATGAATTAGCTCTGAATCCTCTGAAGAGAAGGTTCAGCCCTCCTGAGATAGGAATCTTTGCCATATTAAAGTGTGTAACATCGTTTTCATACCTGTTTTGCTCTTCTCCACATATTCAACCTGACATAAGCAACAGAGAGAAAAGTGCCCTATCTCCCTTAAGGGACCTATGCTGTCTTTCTTCTTGTATATATACACGCATGCTGTCTGAAAAAAAAGAAAAGGTAAATGCTACTTTTCCAAATAAAATAAAACCAAAAATAAATAAAAAGCTAAGGCATTGTGAAAAGACTGGATCAGTCATACAAAGTTTGACAGAAAGGATATCAAATCTAAATGTGAGGCTACCTTTACACTTTTGTAATATAACACCAAGAAAACACTGTTTATTTATTTCCACATGTTTATTTCTTGCAAATACTAAGTTCTGGTACAGTTTGAGAATTAATAACTTAGTGCCTAAAACCTATCTAAAAAGATAGGTGACATCTCCACGGTTGAAAAAAACCCCTAAATATTATCAAAATTTTCCAGTATTCCACTCTGTGTTAGCCAATTTTCCTCTTTATCCACCAGTTCTATTGGTTGATCTAATTCATTTCTTGCCACTTAATATAAACAGTGAAAAGTATTGAGATTATACTTCAATAATAAGCTATCCTCAGTTTCTATCCTATTTTTAAAGCATTAAATGTTAAGCAATCACAATGGGGGAAATGTTAAGCTACACTGCCCTTCCTCACATTTTATTTTCCATGGTCTACATAAAAAATATTTAAATCATGGGGTGTGTCCCCCCGACCCCAAATCAAACTGCAACAAATGGCGCCCAACGCCCGGCAAGAGCACCGACAGCCCTGAGACGAAAATGGACCTGCAGCACAGCGCAGAACCCTGCAGAACACTGCTTCCCCGCCGCCTTCGGCACCGTGGGGTGGCCGCGCGGGGCCGCAGCCGCGGCCCTGGGTGGCCGCTCCACCACCGCGGAGAGGCCCTGGCCCGCCACCGCCCTGGACCACAGCAGTGACAAAAGAAGGAACCCAAGCCCAGCAGTTCCTGCGGGGGAGCCACCAGACCACCAAGATGCAGTCTTCAGCTTTGCCTGAGCCACGCACCTTCCCCCCCTAGGCTCCCCCTCCTTCCCCCTTCCCCCCTTCCCCCTCAGTAACCACCATGCTGTTCCCGGGGATGGGACCCCAAATAAACCCTCATCTAACTAGCATCCTCAGAAGCCATGTGGAGTCTCCTTGCCTGCCTGCTGCTGCCAGCCAACTCACAGCTTAGGGGGCCCTCCGGGGACATCCACGGGGTGCCCCCATCCCAAATTGAACTGCAACACAGTAAAATTGTACATTATCAAAGAATCAATATAGAATCACAGAAGTTTAGGCTGGAAGTCACTTAGTCTCACCTCCCACTAAAAATATGATCATTTCCAACACCAGATCAGGATTTATGTAGTTGACTGGAAAAGATCAAACTCACAGCCTTTCTAGTCACCTTTTCCATTATTACAGTAACCTCTTCATGAAGAAAATATTCCAGTCTGAACACCCCAAGCTGTAATTTATGGTATTGCCCCCTGCTAAATTTACACCATTACTGAAAAAATTCTGGTGCCATCATCTTTGTCCCTCTTTTTGATGATACTGTGAGCTAACCTAAACTCACACCCTTAGCCTCTGCTTCACCTGGCCCAGCTCCCTGAAAATCACAGCTCCTTAACCGCTCCTATTACATCATGCTGTCTATGCCTCCAACCAGTTTAATATCTTGGACTCAAGATTCCTCAACATCCTCTCCGTATTGGGGGTTACCAAAACAACATACTGTTGTGCAAGAAGCACCTCCATTGTAGGGATGGCAGCAATTTCCTTCAGTCTGCCAGTCATGTTCCTCCTTCCTTCTAATGCAGCTCAGAACACAGAGAGTTTTGTCTGCAGTGCTGGCTCCCATTCAGCTTGACATTCTTAATGATTACAGGCTATTACAGGTCCTTTTCAGCAGGGCTGTGACTCAGACAGGTGCTTCCCAGCCATGATGTTGTTCTACCTCAGATGCAGAATTTCAATCTGTTCTTTTTTAAATACACGGGTTTCCTATTGGCTAAGTCCTCAGTTCATTCAAGGTCTCAGAATGATTTAAGACTGAAGCTCAATCTGGCTTTCCAAGCATCACCCTAATTTAGTATCATTCATAAATTTGCTGAGGGTGCATTCTGTTCAGTTCTGTCATCCAAGTCACTGCAGAATTGAGTAGCAGGAGTGCCAGAATCAACCCTTGAGGTATTTTCACTTCTTACTGTCTGATAGTTGGTCAATTGGTTAGTTGATAATATTGATTACTACTCTTTCAGTACAGTAGTCCAGCCAATTTTCAGCCCACTCAACACCCAGCCCATGCTTCCTCAGCTTACTACTGAGAACAGTGTGGGAGAAGG
The DNA here is from genome assembly GCF_017590135.1 of Pyrgilauda ruficollis. NCBI lineage: Eukaryota > Metazoa > Chordata > Aves > Passeriformes > Passeridae > Pyrgilauda > Pyrgilauda ruficollis. The sequence goes on from NW_024525156.1 coordinate 6,817,789, forward strand.
AATCAGAAGCCTTAATAAAGTTACAGTTTACACTACACCACATGTGCTCCCCTCATTCACAGTCAAATAAAACACTGAGTGCACTGCAGAAATCTGTTCTGACTCTTTTTAGGCACACTTGCCATTCTCATGTCTAGAAACAAGAGCATGATGATCTCCATGGTCCTCCTGGAGACCAACACTGACCTGACACAGCCTGTGTATACCAGTACCATTCTCCTTACTTTTGTAAAGGCCGCTGTAAGATTAGTCTCCTAATTCTCAGGACTTTCCTCACTGACCATGTTTCCTCTTGGATGACAGCTGCCTTGCCGTACTATTACTTAAATGAGCTCTTGTCAGTCTTGGCATAGATCCCCAAGAAGCTGAATACATTCATTTTCTGCTAAACAGTCCTGAACCTGTGTCTCCGTCATGGTCTCTGTCTCTTGTCTGGAAACAACTGAAAAAACAAAGAAAAATTCTGGTCTCTCTGTGTTTCTATGTCCACCATTAGATTACCTCCAACATTCAAACACGGACCTGCAAATTTCCTGAGTTCCCTCTGGAAAATATCTAAAGAATCCTTTCTCATTATTCTATGCATTCACATTCAGCTCCAGGTAGGCTTTGGCCTTTCTAGTTTCAATTTCCTTCCGTCAGAAATAATGAAGGAGAAATTAAAGGCATTGTATGAAGCACTAGCACTACAGCAAACTTGAATTCAACTTAAAGATCATAATAATGGTAGGAACAAATTCTGGAATGGTATAGGCTTTTTCTTCAGTGACATAAGGCATCACACATAGAAACTTCTATCCAGTAGGTAATGGAGGTGAAAAATTTCTTAGAAGTCTCAAGGATCATTGCAGAAAAAGAAATGAAAATAAATGAGTTTTTCTTGCTATGAATCAACTAGTCTGACATTGGAGGGGTGGGGGGAAGGAAAAGCATACAGCTAGTGATAACCTTTATAATTTACCTATTAAAGTGAATGGAATTGAAGTAATCTTTCCCATATTGTGCATTTTAGTAATGAATAGAAACATTTTAAAATTTGCATGGCAATTTTTTATCTAAACCAATTAATCTTGAACTCCAGGGAAAAAAGGCAATATTAGACCACAACTGCAAGGACACCCTGATGCCACCATTTGATGACTCTTTCAAGTACATATATGGAAAACAAATCCTAAAAATAAGCACACCCAAATAGGAAGGTCTATATCAAGAATATTCAAATTAAAATCAGAATTATTTTAATTTGAGTAGTTTGTGCATCTTTGCCAATGTTAATACATTCCTTTTCAACGTTAACTTGAAGATTTTCACTTTTCTTTAGTCTGTCCATTCATGTCTCACTACAATAATTGATGAGAGCTTAAACAACCTCTCTGCCTATTTTTCCATTTCCAAGTAATGAAGATTATTAATGCAGATTATGGATCAAAGAAGTAAATTTAAAAAAAAAATCAAACTTAAGTTTCACAATGTGGAAATCTTCACAAATATCTACAATACTGAACAGAACAGTCACAAATTAATATTCTTTTTTAAAAAAACTACTTCTCTGTATGCATACCTGTGCACTGCTACACTAAAAGGAACCACTGACTGTATTCAAAAAAAATGTAAATATTGCGGTGCATAAGTTAGACCACAGTAAAGGGTGCAGCTGGCCTCATAAAAGTTGTTAATTATACCTATAAATCTTGCATTATGGCTACAGACTCACAGTTTACCTTATTAAATAAAAAGCAACAACAACCAAAAAATCAAGGGACTCTATGTACCATTCAAATTTCGTGTAAGAAGCCATAAGGCAGCTCTTTGCACGACCACAGATTGAGAGGGAGTAGACAAAATTGTCAGTGCAAGAAAATAAGAAGCAAAACTTCTTATATGGTGGGGGAAACTGAGAAGAATAAGCTTCACATGAATCTCACTGTAGAAAAGAAGAAGAGAGGAGGCAACACACTTGTTTCTGTTCTGACTAAACTTACGACAACCAGACAGATTTCTTTAAATCCTTTCATTCCCAATGCATAAAGGAAACACAATTAAGTACGGCCTTTGCAAACCAAAGTGCACTAAAACTAGTGACAGTGTAAAGGTTCTCTCTCTCAGACAAAAACAACCTAGCAAAGACTCTAAGTATTGGACAATTTCTCATGCTAAATATGGAAATACAGCTGCATATCACTGACACACCACTTGTGCAGAGAGTACTTTTTGACTTGTTTTTAAGAAATTGTGGAATAAGCTGTAGTTCACTTTCTAAAACTAAATGGAAAGCACTTAGTGGACTTCTCATCAGCCTTTAAATATTGATGTATTACTAAATAAATAAGTAATTTAAGTTATTAACTTAGCTCTTCTGCATTTAGATAGGCATCACTGTGGCATATGCTATCCATTAATTTATATTTCTGTGTCTGACAGTGAATCTGGCAGGTAAAGCACAGCACCAGCAGCAATGCAAATTCAGAATCAGCCAATAGGCACTGGTTCAAAACTCAGTTTTAGTGGCTATCAGATTTATCATGGACAGCTGTTCAGGTTTCAACTGTTCAATCCCTCATGCAGCCTCAGTGTGACAAAGCTCCAGGATGCTGGTGCTGCCTTTCAGCTGTGGGGAGCACTTTGTCAAATCCCATGTTGTACCTGGCTCCATAATACATTTGTTGTGCCCATAGGATGAAAATACATTGCTAATTTAATCTCAAGAATTTATTCATTGTTTATATAAGCCTTTAAGGACTAGTACAGAATGTGAAAATGACGTAATTTTTGGATTTTCAAAGCTCCAGCACCACGTACAGTGGTCAAAGTTTTCAGAATGGTGCCCATGCACATGAGGTGCATGGAGCTGCTCCTAACTCCATTCCTGTGATTGTAGACATACAGAAAACACAACCTATTCCAAGTTTTAACATTCCTGAACATTTTTATGCAGCAGAACAGCATCTTGGAGCTGTACCATGCAGTCACCTTATTTTGTGCCAAGAATGAGTACTGTTTGGTTGGTCCCTGACACAATTTGTGCTAAACTAACAAACAAAAACCTAATGCAAAGAATCATTTATTTTCACAGTACAGGCTACTGAAAACATAAGTAAGAGAAATAATACCCTCTATTTTCTAGGATCTGGAACAAACAGAACAGCATAAAATGTGTTGGAACAGGTTTTCTTGTGTAAGCACTGCTTTGTGAAATAAAAAATAGAAGTTTTAAAAAACATAATTTAAAAAGAGATAATTTAAGGAGTCCATTTCATCCTTCTAAACAAAATTAGTAATCCTGTATTAATTCAAAATTACTAAATGTCACAGTATTGAAGTTATTAATTAATTAAACATGATTATGTTACTGGATGACAGAAGAATGCAGTAGATCTTCCATTGCATCAAACCTACTACAAAGCCGAGAAATTCCAAGTGAATCTGCTGACTTATTAAGAAGAATCAGCCCTATTTATAGCATCAGATGTACTTACCCTCAAGAGGTCTGTCAACAAAAGCTTCAAATAATGACCTAGATTGACAATGAGCTGAACAAAGACAGATCTAACTATGCATAGAAAAAATTAAAAAGGAGGAAAAAAAATCTGCAACTACTTTGAAACATGAAAACAATATTTTCCAGGAGTACCAGCTGTAAAACCTAAAGCACTGAGCTACTTCAGAAAATAACAATACACTAAAATATAAGCAGAATTTTACCAAGATGTGTTACTCTGCTGGAATCAGACAGGGGGTGAACAAAATATTTACTGCTTTCAAGACAATATACAGTACAATTCTTAAACCTACTTATTCACATCAAGACTCTGAAGATTATGAAATATGTAGAAGTGAACAGATAAAGTTGGAAAATTTTCCCATTCTGAGCTTAGGGTTTTTTTTTCATTTTTCACTGAAAAAATCTGTTGAAAATTGCCTAGCTATGTGAACACGAACTACAATTTTTCCTGGACGAAGGGGCTGGTAATGGTATAGAAATGGCTCAATTTAAATCTTATATACAGTCAGGCACATAACTGCACTGTGTTACTGTTGGGGTAGATGGATAATCATGACCATGGGACAGCAGTGCAACATGAATTGCAGGTTAGAGTGATGGAATACCACACTAAGCAGCAAAATGTCATTCCAGATTACTCAGATCATTATGTTGAAGGGCACTAGAAACCCAAGCAAGGAAAGATCAACATAGACAGGAGCTAGTAATGCATGAGACATGGGACTGTCTGAAAAATGTAAAGAATAATGCCTTTTGAGAAATCCAGGAAAAACAAATGTGGCAACTAAAGGAACAGAGATGAAATTTGAAAAGTACAGCTCACATTTTGAAGCAACTAAGGAAATAGACTACAAGCAGCTATCTGCTGTGTTACAATCCAGACTGAAGAAACTGAGGGAATACTAATAGAAACAGAAGTTTTACTCTGTGTGCTGTTGAGTAGATAACCAGTGGCAGGTTTCTGCTTACAAAAATGTGGTGCCACAAATCATTATTACTCAAAAAAGGTAAATTCTGCACAGGAGAAAACAAGGTTTTCCAATCATGCATTGTAAAATAATGGGCCAAAGAGCTTTAACAGATCAAAGACCCCCTCCCCATACAGTCCCCTACACACTCACAGTTTAGACACCCACAATGAAGGAATGCTCAGAAGAGATAAATAGAGCCTACATGACCTGAAGGCTCAGGGGAGAATAATGGCATGATTGATCACAAACCTTGAAAAGGAAGCCAGACTCATCTTCCTGCCAAGGGAAACCCAAGGGTGCCTTTGTTTTAGACAAACTGACTGTATTAGCAAAGTATTTTGACTGTTTGCCTAAGAGCCTGTCCCTGAACGAAAGGAATGTAGACTCAGAGCAAAACAAAACTAATTTCAGGGGTTACATTAGTTTTAGCTAGCTTTAGCTTCTGGTTGAAGTAATGTAACTTCTGTATGTACTGGATCTGCTCATAAATTACCATGCTATAACTCTAATCAAGTGTATCTTTTACTCATAAGACTATAATAGGTGTTTAGATTATTGTTTTATGCTTTTCTGCAGAGCCCAGTCATGCCCTCATGCCTTGTCTGCTGTGATACCTCCTACAGTGAGTGACTCATGAAGTCCCAGTGCAAAGGCAAACTCCAGGCAAGTGAGCTGAGCTGGGACACTCCTCCTGGGAGACCTGCCTCACTCCCCTGTGGCTGCCAGCCTTGAGCTCTAGGCATGCAGGACATCTCATGCTACTGGACTCAGAGGGTGATGGAGGAAGGAATATAGTCCCCACTGGGAAGCTTGCTGGATAGCCTTATGTGATTTATATGGAACTCTTAATGAAACAAGTGACTCCTTTCTGAACAGAGTTGAGGCCTTCAGCTGACTTCAAAACACACATTCCTTTCTGGGGACTGGGAGATGCTCAGCACCATGATGCTGAGCTTGTTTTAAATAATTAAATTCCATTTATATTGTATCAATTTCATGATGCAATTGCTGCACTTCACCAACTCAATTGTGATTTGAGTGAATTGTATCACTTTCAAATCAAAATCCCCGGTAACTGAAATAATGTGAAATTATTTAAACTTTTTACTATATATTAGGAATCCTGTACATGCATCTAAAGGAACATGGTCAAAAAGTATTGCACTATGACAAGGTCTCAACCAGAAAAAAGTTTAAGCTGCTGTCATCTGATATCCACCCCTTAAAAAAAATATAATGAAACCTCTTAGAAAATAAAAAGGAGAAAACGTCTTTGGGCCTCAGGACTTGGATTTGCTCTTTGCATAGAAAAAGAAAACTCTTTCATAAAAAGTAGTAAGGAACTCCCACAAAAAGTCTGGCTCCACTATTAAGCATGTTATAGGTTATACATCTAAAGCCTTCCTCCAAAACAAAGTGAGTGAAGTTTTACCTAAAATGCAATGTTAACACTGAGGAAAAGAACTATGAATAGAGCAACTAATGTGTCTAGAACTTTACTGTGAATCTTCAAGTATTTTTTTTAAGAATAATGTCCTTTGCTGGCCTTTTACCACTTCACACTGGAAAGATCCTCATCAGAAGCAACTAGAATTCACCAGAAATTTTAGAGACAAACATATTTTCACCTCAGAGGAGGAAAAAGAGAAGTACATGCTCCACATGTTGAAATAGATTTATTACGTTATTCTAAATTGGTTTATTCTTACAATAACTCTGTAACTCACAGCCTAGGTTAAGGTTATTTTGGTAGTAAAGTACCTTAACTTTGGGGTAGACTTAAGTTCAAACTTAGTTTAGCATTTCCTGCGTTCTAGTTTTCATGTATGGGGATAAACTAAATTGTAGCTTATTCTATCAAACATAACATGAATAGAATTCAGCCTACCCCTAAAGTAGTTTTACCTAGAAATACAAAAGATTTAAACTACCCACATGAAGATATAGTTTCATTTTGCAGTAAATGCATCAGGAGTAGAAAATAATACCATGTGAGAGAACACATAGAAACAGATGGGGAAACACTATAGAAGTTTCAAAATTACATAAGAGGAACAAAAATTGCTAAAATAGTTACAAAAATCAAATCTCCTAAAAAAATCCCATTTAAAATTTAAGTTTTAAGAGCAAACCACATGAAAAACACTGGCAAGACAACTTAAAGGAAATGGGTCACTGTGGAATCTGGAAAGTGCTTTTTAGTAGTTTTTTTCATTTCCCAAGAAGACAGAAAAAATAAAAGCAATGACTAACTGAAGCCTTCAGAGTTTTGCCTTTTAAAAGCATGTAGAAGAGGTATGATGGTTTTGAAAGCCATGGAACTCAAACCTCAAATATTCTCTATGCAAATGAAAATTACTGCTGATGGATATTGCCTAATTCTAGTGTAGAAAGAGAAAAATGATGCAAACAGTTTAAATAGCTAATTCTCATAAAGACTGTAATTTGCTTTTAGAGAAAGAAGTGGGGTAGATTTTTGGGAGACACACCCAAAACTTCTGCCCCCCTGAACAATTATATAGGCCTATTATGTTGGAATGAATAATATAATGGAATGAATATGAATAATTCCAAATATTACAGCAAAGTTGATTAAACTCATGGCCTGAAGTATATGTTTACAGCAGTCATGCTAAAAAAGCTCAATACTTGCAAACGAGCTGACACATTGACCCAACTGCCCTTCACCAAAAGGGAAAACAACACACTCGACCCCCAATAACCCAAAGCTGCCATCTCATTTTCTCATATTTGCAACCCACTCAGCTCCCCAGCAGCATTCCCCACGTGGCTGCAGGAGTACCTGTTTGCCAGTACAACCGAGTGAGATGAGTCAGAACAGGAAAAGGCACAACTTGACTTGCTTCATGTATTTTAAGCTCAGATCTGCCTCTCAAGTGACTTTGAGGTGAAATAAAGACTCTCTTCCACTACACTGGTTAAAAAGTCAGGTTTAGGTATATATTTTATGTTTAAAGAAGCCCTAATGAATGACACCAGAGAGAAAGCAATCAATGATCTTAAAAAGTTATAAATGTAATATGTTAAAGTATTAAAAATGTAATATACTAAAGTTTAAATTATGTTGGCATTGAGATCAATATTATTACTTTCATAGTGTATCTTTATTCTAAGTTTGAAATTATTGCACTTCTGGCAAAAAAATAAGCTAAGGCAGAAATGCTTTTGGATTACCAAAAGCATGTTCATATACTGGCTGCCTGATAAGAAAGGATACTTTGCCTTTCTTTGTGATGGCCTTTATTAATGCTTTAAATTAGCATTAGACTGAGCTGTGGCTAAGTGGCTTTCTATCCAGCTTCTCTGAAATTCCTAGCTTTGAAATATTAATTTTTCAACATTATTTCAAGTCAAAATAGTATCATGTATAACTCTAATTTTATTCTGATAATTAGCATTTTCTTCCCTCTTCAAAGATGGTTTTGCTGGGAAGATATATTGCCTCGATACTCTTCGATCACACTAAATCTCCACAGAAACCTTTCCACTTCCAGATCATTTCAAACTATCCCAAAAATGTTTTGGATTATCATTGCAATCTTTTATCAGTGAAGCAATTTTTGGTTTCTTCACACACACCTCCTATAGTTACTTTGCCCTCTTACACAATGTAAGAGCTACAGGGTTCTGATCACAATAACTGTTGCTTGTTGAGTTCTCCAGTCCTGTTAACTTCTGTTTCCTGAGAAAAACAACACAAATACACTCATGGTTGCTCCAAAGAGCTGTGTGAAAGCAGTCCCAGACTAAATTAAGAGCCTGAGAGTCTTGTGGGGCAGGCTATATTACATGATTTTCTGTCGTTTTGACACAGTTGTAACAAACAGAACAACACCATGTATTTGAGAAGGCTTCTCCCTCTTATTTTTGCAGCATGCTGTCTTTTATACCTTCTCACAAAGTTTATGCTCATTCATTGGCCACAATAAATCAACATAATGTTCATTGGTGTAAGACAGTCTCCACTGCTGTTTTCTGCCAAAATCTAATGGCAGGCCCTTTGTTTATCTCTTCTTCTTCTCCTTTCCACACCGATGGCCTTGTCAGAACTCCTTTCAGGGGAAAAGGCGACTCTTATCAGCTTCTCTTCTTCAACTAACTCTTTCTGACTCACAGACCAGCTGTGAGCCCCCTCCACAATTTCCTTCTTCAACAGACAATGTGATGGTGTTCTTCAAAACTTCTCCACTCACCTTGCCATTTCCAGTAGTGGAGTTGTACATCTCAAAAGCAATTCCCACCAACCTGAAGTTGAATCTGGGAAGCACCAGCTGTACTCCAAAGCTTCGTATTTCAATAATGTGTTGGTCCATTCAGCAACTTAGAAGCATGGTATACACTGTACAGACCTGTGCTATTCTAGAGCATATCATACAGCGGGGTCCAGTTCTTGTCTTAAATCAATATATTAATGAAAATAGAAGAGGAATATCTCTCTGGAATATTTTAAAACACAACGGGAAACAAGAGACTTCTATAACTAAGGAAATTAATATATTGACATGCTACTTAAGGGAAATTATGAAAGAAATATCTATTGATCGAATATAATTAGCACTGGCTTGAAATAGAGTTGCTAGAACTTTTAAAGGCAGAAACAGAGCCCGCTGTTTGAAGGGAAGCAAGACATGAATATATCATAATTGAACCTATTTAGAAAACCTGCTGAACACTTTGTACCACTAGAGTAATTACTGGTACTCAAAAGATAAGAATGGAGTTTTATTTGGTGAATATTACATGTTACAATATGGCATGCATTATATTAGGGAAAACAGTGCATATGTCATTCTGTAATCAGATTTGGGGGCCCAAAACTTGGATGACTATATAAAATATTATGACCTGGTCAGACTAGATGATTTTACATCTCTTCTGGACTTAAGAACTTAAAAAAAAATAGCCTGAATTGAAACATCCATCTACATATGTGATTTTTTTACTAAAACTTCAATCATGATATAAAGACACAAGAAACACAACCTGGCAGAGCAAAGAAAAAAAAAATTACTGCAGTTTTATTTACACGTACCTATATAAGATGTGCATGGCACACATAACCATGTTTCCAAAGTGTACTAACACCTAATGTAAAAGTTTAACTAAGTCACATATATTGCCCTTATTTAATACTGACATGAATAATAACACTTAGTAATTGTTGCCCTGTATGTGATTTTAATATAGTTTCAAATCATAATTACTTGGCAAACAAATAGCTTTTTAGTGGGAAAACATAGTATATATTGAAAGCAACATAAGCCATTTTAGGAACAAAATACATCTTACAAAGACAAAAAAAACCAAAAAAAAAACCAAAAAAAAACCAAAAAGAAACACCAACCCAAAAAACCCAAACCCAAACCAAAATCCACCAGCAACCGTAAAAGCCAAACTTCTGTATTCTTGGGAATCAGCAATATGATTTAAAGAACATATCAATCAATACTTATTTGAACTTATTTGAACTGTGTGAGAAATATTTCAAAATGATTAGTTGAAATGTTTTTCTTGAAAGGGTGCAACTGGAAACAAGTACCTTTATTCAAAATAGGTACGTATAAAAGAGTCAAAAGAAATATTAACATTGGCACAACTTGTTCTGCATAAGTTTTGTGAAAGTGAAAGCTGTTCTCTGAAACAGCCTTCTACTAAGATGCTAAAGGAATCTAGAGACACAAAGAAAATAAAAATACGCATGATACTATTTCTGAGTTGAAAATAGCTGTCCCTACTTCAAGATGGCTCTTACTCCTAGGATATTAATTTATCTCATGTTTTCCAAATGTTCCTATAAAAATAAATCTGCCAAAACAAGCCTCTGCTAGGTCACTACAATCCTGTTCAGCTTCCAAGGGAGCAATTTTTTGTATGCCAAGAATCAAGTACTGTGAACCACATATGCCTGGAGACTTCCAGGAAAAGCATCAGCTTCATTACATATTTACTCAAAAGGCTCCCTAGCAGCTATTTCCACCTTCAAAAGAGCATCAACAATAGCTCCCTTCCCAGGATTTTTTTTAACAAGTGAGCTCAGAAGTCTCTTTTGCAGATGGAAATTCCCAGTCAGAAGCACATCATACTCTTTGCAGAAATAGTTGCACCTATCACATATATTCTCACTAATTAAGAGTCCTGATATCTCACTTTTTTGTTGCAGAAGTTTTCCCAAATTTACAGATACAAAACCAGATGACAAAATGCAAAAAAGAAATGGCCTTATGTTTTCTAAAACCTATGAAGCATTAGGCCAAAGGTGTTTCCCAGTATATATAAGAAAAAGACTCCTTCTTCATACATTTCATGGAAAACTGAAATTATGTCTTTATTGGTTGGTTTCTCTTTAAACAACTTGATACTGTCTAAAAACTACAAACAAATAAAAACCACACAAAAAACTCCCAAAACAACAACTTCCATTTTCACAGACGTTATTTACTATTTCTCTTCATAAGGACTTCTCAAAAACAGCTAAGCCATAGGTCACTTCCCTGGCATCTCATGGTTTCTTAGACACATGGTGAATGATTCTGACCTTGCCTCCAGCAGTGCTGTCTAATGTTAAGAAAGTTCACAGCAAGGGATAAAGAATGGATTCAAGTTCCATATCTATCAGTTCTGAATAGCATCTCTGAAGTCTGAAACCCAAACGTGAATGACCACACTAGTCCAGAGGTAAAGCACAAATGAAATGGCCTGTATTTCAAAGCAAGGAGTTTTGCATTTGCATTTTCCAAACTCAACCTAACTTCTCAACAGCAAAATTTCTCTTTTGACAGATACCCTCAGCTTGAAAAGCACGTGGCGAAATCTTCTTATCAAGTCATGACAATCATGTGTGTCACTTTACATTTGACATATCAAGCACAATTTTTTGCCCCAATAAACTTTTTAGACCAAATAAATCAGTTCCTCAAAATGTGACAGCACAGGGATACGTGTTTTTCAAACTAAGCACAGCAAAACTTTAAATTTTCTGAATACATCACTTAAGTTTCATGTAGGAGATTCAAGTAAAACAAACAAACACATTTATTACCACTTCTCTATGCCTTTCTTGTATCTTGCCCTCTTCAAAGATTGCAAACACCTTTTACTTTTTTCCGCATCATAGATACCACATTTAATTATATTGCCATCAGTCAGTGACAATGTTCTATTTATTTTATGAGAAGTAACACATGAAGTTACCCCAAATGTTCCAAGAGAAAAAATGCAAGGAAACCTTTTAAAGGTAAGCATCAGCAGAGAAAAAGAAAATGTCATATACTTGATTAGTTGAAAACCATCCTAATTAGGATATATTGACAGTACTTTTGAATAATTGTATCTGTTTAACTCTAGTTATATTTTTGGCTACAGTCAAAGAGCAAGCAGAACAAAATCACATACCAGACAGTAAAGTAACTCCTTCTTCTAAAAAGCAGGTGGCTTTGAATAGTCAGTTAGAAACTTAACTTTATTTACTCCAATAATGGAGAATCAGTGCAATGTATTTCATCTGTCTGAAGACTAGGATTGTGGCATTACTAGAATTTTTCCAACAGAATATTAAATAATGGAAGTGTGTCAAAACACAAAATCTTATGGGGAAAAAGGCCGAAAGCAGGTTTGGTTGTTGGGGGGTGTGTTTTATTATTGTTATTATTATTATTATTATTGTTGTTGTTGTTAGTATTATTATTATGGCTTGTTTTTGAGCTTAGTACAGTCTTCCAGCTTCAAGATAGGTGTGACTAGTTCAAGACATTATCTTTTTAGTCAGCAGTACCTTAGGTTAGCTAGCTAGGCTGTTCTTGGTGATAAGTGAATGCACAACTACTTTATTACAGTCTCCTTTCTGCTGTGATTCACAGGAATCAGAAATAACTTTGCTAATATATTACCACTTGAAATCCTTTTCATCTAGTGGATTCAGCAGCAATTTCCTCTGGTACTCAATTGATTTATACGGGTGGGAGGTTCATTTGTGTAAAACATAACCAGGTATAAACTAGTGAAAATCACAACACCAAACAACAGAGAAGTTCTTGTCACTATTCCATACTGTGATTCACATTCCAACACACAGATATATGTAATCCCCCTGTAATCCCCCTATACACTTTTTCACTATCAAAGGGTCAGAAAGTAAGGCAGGTATTTTTCTACAAAATAATGCAGTGACACAGGCTGAAACACTGGTACACACCCAAGAAATATCATTGACATGGAAGAGAATACAAACATCTAAACCATAGGCAATTTTCAATTCCAATGATGTGCCATAAATCTCAAGACAAAACTCCACATTATAACATTTCATTTTTTGCACTTCTCTTTTCAGAACAGAAAATATGACTAACCTCTACCACCCAAAAGAGAGAATTGGCATACACTAAAAAAACCAAGAAAGAGCAATGTTATAATTTTTATAAAATCTCTAAGACTCAAGAGCTATTACTCCAGTGCTGAGAGATATCATAAGCTGAATTCATGCATTAATTTAAATAAAAAGCCAGTGAATGTCTTTTGGCAAGGAAAGATCAGTACTTGATAACGGAAGAACCAATTTAAATACCTTCAGCAAGGAGAAAGCTGCCTAAAAGCAGCTGATTTAATGTCTCTCCTTGGAATTCCGGTTGATGCTGTCAAACCAAAGGAGGTAGCGACAGAGACCAGTTGTTTGCATTAACTGAAATATTAACCATCTCCTAAAGTACACAGAGGCATTGAAAGCAAAATCTCTGACATTCAGCCCACAAAAATTCACATTAAAATGTCCAAACCTGTCATATTAGCATCAAGCAGACCATCACACTGAAGACCTTTTCCTTGAAAACTTCTAATATTTTTGTTTTAATCATCCAAAACTGAGTGTCTCTATCTATAGCCAGTTTTGCCCTGAAATAATCTCACATCAGGTTTTACACAAAACCCCCAAAAACATGTATATAAATTTTAAAATCCTAAGGTTCTTACTAATCTTTTAAGAATTCTACAATAACACATCTTGTCCACAATTCATTTGTCTGTAACTCTTACATGCCAGTATACTGTAACTCACATGCAGACTGCCAACAATAAAAGGAGAGCCATCAGAAAACCACCATACACAGTAAAGTGTGAAAGCGGAGAATACAATGAGCAATTCAATTAAAATTATATTTACTGTAGAAAAGCTTACAGAAGTATACTAAGGCATGAAGAAATGGTTAACATTCTTTAGAATATGAATTTTTGAACTAAATTATTCAGATACCAGCTATGAAGCATTTGTAAAAAAAAAAAAAACAAAACAAACCAGTAAATCATACAATTGTTTTCCAGCCTACAGATACATCACTTGCCTACCTGTTCTTTGACTGAAGCTAGAATGGCAGAGGTTGTCTCAGTTTCAGAGCCATCACCATTGGATGTGTTCAACACAGGACTAAGGGAACTTGTCTTGTCAGAAGACGAGGGCTGGTCTGGAACAGGCATAGTTTCTGCAGTTCATGGAAAAATAAAACAATGGATTTATTATCATAAACCTGATAAATATCAGACTCATATAAATACAAGAATAGTAACATTCATTTAAGGTAAAAAATTATAGAATATGCTTCTGTTCTGTACTGTCAACAGTAATTTAAAACATAAACAGTTTCTGAATTAAAAAAAAAATATTTCTCAGTCCTACTCTGAAATAGTTACCATCAGTACATTTGGGAGGATTCAAATAATTTACAGCTGGAATTTTTGTATAGTATTCCAGTGGCAGCTTACAGCATAAAGTTACAGTATCATGAAAGTAATGAATCATGAAATGCTTTGCAAACAGAAACCCAACAAGTGATACATGAGAGAAATATAAGCTATCTACTATTTACTTGCTAACACACATGTTTATTGAACATGTATTATATTTTAAGCCTAGATAACTTTCATACCCTTTCTTCTAGTCTAGAAGGTGATTCTGGCAATATTTTATCTATTTTTATGAAAAACAGCACACCAACCAGTTGTTAAGCCATTTTAAGATCTCTTACCAATTAAAAAAAAAAAAAAAAAAAAAAAAGAAAAAAGAGAAAAAGAAGAGTCTTGGCATTTGACGGCATTTCTAGCATTTCTTTTCAGAGGGCAAAACAGTGGTGTGACTGTGGAATGATTTATCTTTCTGAAGGCTAAGCTATAGTGTAGTATCTCTCTTTAAATGTCACTATAGGCACATCTCCAGAGGCAGACACATTGTGCCACATTCCAGAAGTAAAGGAGCAGAGAGGCAGCTTGCATGGTTATGCACAGGCACGATAGGATAAAATCATGTTCATGTGGGAGCTGGCCAGAATTATTCTGTGCAAGAGAAGTGGCCCACAGGCTGCCAGCTGGATGGGCCTCATAAAGAGCAGTGGGGATATTCAGAACAGTCACCTTATCTTATTTGCATAAGAAGCAAAAGTCCTGCCTTGGCTCTATTCTGCTAAAATATATAATAATACAGCTTTTTCTGGAAGAAGTGAGAAGGCTGAAAACAGTAGGAAAGGATAGTTGGTAAAAACAAAAATAGAATTCAATACCCATACCAGGCATCTCTGCATCAGTCTGCCATGGGAATTAGAGCTCTAAAAGAAGGGAAAATAACATTCTATAAAGCTTTTTCTCTGAAGCCACTGTGCTGCCCAAGAAGACACAACTAGCCCAGCTGGGTAGCATTTTTCCAAAGCTTCCTGAAGCTCAAGACACTGACATACATATGCAAGACAAAAACATGAAAACACAGATTATTCATAAAAATCCAGCTATTTGTTAGAAGAAAAATCTCTGTAAATCTCAGGCTACATTAGTTTATATATTGAAGAATGTGATTATATAAGATTTTAATTAATTTACTTTTTGTAAGCAAATCTCACTGACAATGGTAAATACCAAATCTTTGGCTCTGGTAATGCCCTTGCTCCAGAAGAAACACTATCTGAAGTTAAACTAGAAAAGCTTGGGGGAAATACCTGCCTTATTCTATCACAAGTACAAGCAGACCGAAAAAAACTTCTTAACAATTCCAATACCTCAATCTGAAAGGACTTCTTAAATTACATTTTCTTGACTATTTTTAACAAAAGTACTGGCTTCTGTTATAGGAATTTAACTAGTTTGTGACTTACAATTAAACTTGCTGTTGTCTTGTAAAGTACCAAAGAAAAAACATGCAGGCACACACATATAAATGTTTATTCAGTTACCTTGCTTTCAAACAATCTAGTTATTTTATTTTCTCACTGAATTAATAATTACATTATCATAATAGAAACAAAAGTCGTTTTCTTTTCATTCATTTAAGGTAAAAAATTATAGAATATGCTTCTGTTCTGTACTGTCAACAGTAATTTAAAACATAAACAGTTTCTGAATTAAAAAAAAAATATTTCTCAGTCCTACTCTGAAATAGTTACCATCAGTACATTTGGGAGGATTCAAATAATTTACAGCTGGAATTTTTGTATAGTATTCCAGTGGCAGCTTACAGCATAAAGTTACAGTATCATGAAAGTCAAAAAAATTTACAAATGGCCTAATAGTTGATTTTGTTGCCTGATAGTTAATTTTGCGGAGTGATATTTGCAGAAATCACTGTAATGCAACACTCCTTGCTATCAGCTCCGCAGCCTGTGAAGTCTGCAGGGGCCCACGGGATGCAAGCACGTGAGCAAGGCCAAGTGCAGCAGTCCCACCGGCCCTGCAACACTGGCTCCAGGCGCAGGGATGCCGTGCTCCCTGCTCGGGGCAGCTCACCGGGGAGACGCGTGCAACTACGGCAGCATCAAAGAGCTGCAAAGAACTCAACGGCTCAAGAGGCTCACAGAACTGCATCCCGAGACTGCGCTGGGCTGGGAAGGAGCCCCAGAGCTGTGGATGAGGCGCCTGGTGAAATGTTTTCAGGCTCCCTGGCTGGGAGCAGCCCCTCTGCTGCACCCCGCTGTCGGTGCAGGGCTGAGGAGCTCTCTGGGAAAAGCTCCTTTGTCTGCTCGGCTCATCCCCACGCTGCCTGACCCCCGGCCGGGAGGCTCTGCTGAATCGGCTGTTTTATTAACAACACTTGCCCGAGGAGGTAAAACCCAGCGATGTAAACGAGACTGGGAGACCAGGACTACACAAAATGTTTGCCCTAGCACAAGCGCTCCAGAATATTTAAAGTGTATTTGGGAAGGACTGCAGGGCTGCGTGGCCAACGGGGAAGCCGCTCTGTGACCAAAAAGATGCTGCTGGTACAACAACAACAGTTTATGTGAGTTCAAAACAATTACAACCATGAGACACAGGCAGCAACAGCCTGCTGCTGTTGTTAACTTCTTTTAGGGCTATATTCAATTGCAGTAAATTTTAATTTTTAGGCTGTAAGTTTTTTTAAACTCCTTGTTTTCACCAAAGAACACTTCAAAACTGCTTTAATAATCTACATTTGTAAGCATTAGTTTACATGGGAAAAAAATCTGATTACACAATCAACTACTGTCATAAATTGTATTTGCTTCAAATAAGTTCAATATCTGGAAGCAGCTAACATTCTGCAACCACTGCATGTTTCCATGTTTTTTGTTTTGTTTTGGTTTTTAATATAGATATTAAAAGAGGGGCGAAGAAAAAGATTTTTTTAAAAAAGGCATGCTGCACATGTCCTCTTCATCTAGAAACAGAGAAATCAAAATAAATGTCTCTGACGTTAAAAGGAATGTTTTGTGCCCCTATTAAAATATTTCTTCTGGACAGAAAATGTAATTTCAAACATCTATCACATGAGTTCATTTATTACTACAGTTCTTCAAGGGGAAAGGTTGCAGCCAATAGCACTTAGTAGCCCAGTGTCCCTGGATCTACAGCTATGTGATATCCAGCTGAACTGTTAACATTATAGACCCTAACAGTTATTTTTTTCCTTACATAAATTTGCATGAGAAATACTATACAGAAGGGAAACACAGAATGAATTTTCACAAGCAACAGAGACACTACTGTACTGAAGGTACAGTAGATTAAAAAAAAAAAAAAAGCATGACTCATCAACATAAAACAGTGTTTCCACAGCAAACATCAACATAGCAAGCACTCCCTTTTGCACATCTGTTCAAAATGAACTTTTAATTTAGCTCAGTCTTCAGCCTAAGAAATTTTACATTCTCAGATTCAATGGGACCTAAAACTGCTAGTACTGTAGAATTACAAAATATTATGGTTGAAATGAGCCTCTGCACCCCTAGCCCACTACCAAATCTCTAGACAAGGCAGATTTTTTTCCTGTCATTCCACATATTTAACACACAGAACCAGTCCTGCACAGCCTCTCTCATGGCAGCCTCTCTTAGCCACCTCCCTCTGCTCCAGGCACCACTGGCCTTATCAGTAGAAAATTTGCTTTGCTGTTTAATATAATACATTTAATCTCCCTGTTTACTCCACTGTTCAGCATGGGCACAAAAAACCTAACAATTCCACCAGTTGTCTTCAAAAAAGCATTTTCTCACATAATGATAATGACCACGGTACCTTTCCTTCGTCTCTGGCTTCCCTTCTCTAAAAAGCCACCCCAAGTGCTTCTCATTTTTCATTATAAAATAAGTTGGCTGATAGTCTTTTAACCCACACTTCTGGGAACTCAGCACCAAAAACAAAGAGAAAGGTAGAGGGAGTACAAGAAGAAAATCTAAGCAGCTTAAAGAGATTTCACCATAGCTGAGAAACTACTAGAAGTAACTTGGCTACATTTAATTTTTACAGCAGCAACACTATTTCCTATCTGTGCCACAAAAACACAGATGAAATTCTGTAAGTCAGAGCATAAACATGCTCCTGAGAGAACCGAATTAAAATCTGAGGCGATCATAGACAGATGAACAGGGAAAATACTACCAGCCTTTTGGGAACATACTGGGAAGTCAGACATAAATAATTCATGGCTTCCCGTATTCCAAAGTGCTGGCAAAATTCTGTCTAGAGTTTGACCCTTTAATTTTTTTTCCCCCTGTCCTTCTAAGAGCATCTAAAAACTTTTTCTCAATTTAACGAAAAAAACCAACAACCCTGTAAATCCGGACGAGACCGTCCTCTCCCCAGCTGGGTGCAGGTGTCCCGGTGCCGGCTCTGCGAGCGGCCGGCGCTGCCCGGGCCGGCCCCAGGCGGTGCCGGCGGCTGCAGCGGCCCCAGCGCAGGGCACGGCTGAGCCCCTCAGCCCCGGGGAAAGCCTGGGCAAGGGAGGGCAGAACGCTGCCCGGCAGCCAGGGCTGAGCCAGGGGAAGCGAGCGAGAAACAGCCCTGCGAGCCCCGAGGGGACAGCGGGAGCAGGGACGGGGCAGGAGAGAGCCGGCAGGGATGGCGCTGCGGCCTGGCAGAGAGCTCGGCCGGGCTGGGCTTTCCCTGCGTATCCTGGGAAGGCCCCACGTTGGAACAGGGATAATGTGAGGTGGAAGCCCAGTAGAAAGCTGCCTGGCATAAATGGACCTGGAAGCCATCTGAACATGATCCACATGTGCCCTGGTGTCCAAGAAGGCCAATGGCATCCTGGCCTGTGTCAGCAATAGTGTGGCCAGCAGGACCTGGGATGTGTTTGCCACCCTATACTTGGCGCCAGTGAGGGCACCGTGAATCCCGTGTCCAGTTCTGGGCCCCTCACATCAAGAAGGACATTGAAGTGCTGGAGCAAGTCCGCCCCTCACATCAAGAAGGACATTGAAGTGCTGGAGTAAGTCCAAAACAGCTGAGGGAACTGGGGTTGTTTAGCTTGGAGAAGAGGAGGCTGAGGCTCCAAAACAGCTGAGGGAACTGGGGTTGTTTAGCTTGGAGAAAAGGAGGCTGAGGTGAGACCTTATCATTCTCTACAACCACCTGAAAGGAGCTTAGGGTTGGTCTCTTCTTCCTAGCACCACATGATACAACGAGAGGAAACAGCCCCAGGTTCTGCCAGGAGAGGTTTAGACTGGATATTAGAAAAAGATCTCCACCAAAAGGGTTGTCAATCATTAGAACAGGCTGCCCAGAGAACTGGTGCAATCATCATCCCTGGAAGTGTTTAAAACACATGTAGATGTGGTGCTTAAGGACATGGTTTCATGGTAGACTCACAGTACTAGTTTAATGGCTGGACTCAATGATCTCAGAGGACCATCAGTTTGTACCTCTGTGATCCAAATCTTTATGACTAGATAAAATATCTGGCAATAGTAATAGCATGACACTCAGAACTGGAAAATAAAAGATTGCATAACCATATTCCTTCTGTGACCCTTGGGATGGCAGTGGATGCTGGATGGCTTCCTTGTAGGAGGATTTCATGCCTTGTCTGAGGTAACACATCTAACATAGCTAGTTCCAAGGTCAAATTGCAAAAGTCTGTTCAGGCTGAACTCAGGCACAGAGGTTCATTCTACACCATAAATAAATCCTTAGATAAAATATTTATAGGATTTAAAAATGCATATGAAAATGGCAATGTCAGATGTTGAGGTTTCACTTAAAAGTTTAATTTTGCACACACACTTTGCATAGGTTATGGGCAGAGATTTACTACATAGGGAACTAAAGAAGTATAGCCGTGAAGATATCATTGGTGGAAGCAGTTTGGTTGCATGGTTCTCCAATTATACATTGCCAGTCTTTCTGCTCTTTCTCAGATGGGGTAGTTACATTTGCCTTTCACTGATATTATTCTCCTTCTCCACATCCGAAAAAAAAAAGCTTCATTCACAGAAAAAAAATCTAGAACTTAAGAAGCCACAGCATCAATGCTTAAAGAAGGAGAGAATGTTGCTTAAAGAGGCAGATTTTCAGGTTTAAGTATGAGTTTGAAGTTCCTCTAAAAGCAACTTTGTTAATGTTTATGTAGTCTAATGTTTATCACTGTTTCATGGGTAGAAAGTACATATAGGTTAAAAAAACTCAAACCAATCAGCTCCACAATGTCTGAGAATCCATTGCAAAAGCCAAGTCAGCCACTACACTAGCAACTGCATCAAATCATGGAAATCAGAAAATCCCAATATCTTTCTTTAATAAAAAGATATTGCAGTAAGAAACACGTACATGGCAGTGAGCTCTTCCTGTACAATGAACCATTAATCAGTGAGTGCATTCATTATAAAAGTGTAAGTCATGCTGTCTTACTAGACAGTAATCAAATCTGGCATGCTACTGAGCTCATCTGGAAAACCACAAATGATACTGAAGTAGTCTTGGATAAGAATCAGTCACTTAAAATAATCCAATATGCAATCATGCATCAAGAAAACTTTTTTCTTCCTTTCCTCTACCTTACACATACTGTATAGAGATTGCTGTATGACTAGTATTTATAATAGGTATTTCTATTGTTTCTATTAGAATTGCTCTTACCTTTTTTCTATTGTTTCAAATATATGAGGACTTACTGTAAAATGAAAATAATTTAATTTTTCTTTTTTTTTTTACCTAAAACTATTCCTACACTTAAATTTACTGTTTATGATATCTAAACTAATATCATGATGTCAGAAGGGCTAATGTTGATCCTGTTTCTACCTGTTCACTGAGTCATTCTGATAAGCTAAGAATTCAGTGGGTATAAATGATGAGTCAGAACGACACAGAATTAAATAGGCCTGGTCATTCTTGCAAATTATTATATATCACAAGTCATATTAGGTACAGATATGGATGGGAAGAAATACCCAAAACAGTAATTCTCACTATTACATACTGTAAAGTCAATTCAAATATTATCCCATACGACTGGTAGGCTAACAAATATGTTTACATTAGACTTTTGGAATAAGATTCCAACTGGAAGAAATAGAAATTGGCACTGCTTGAGAATTTAGATATGCAAATTATAGCTCCCAGTAGAAAGATGACCCATTATTCTTTCAGTAATCTCAAACTACGGAGGTGACTGAAGGCTGAGATAGCATTGGCTCTAGACAGCAGGACACATACCTACTAATGCTGCATTAATTTTTTCTGCAATGAATCTGAATCCTGCAGCTGTGTGACAGTGAAACAGGGTAGAGAGTCTGTAAACATGGGCCCTCCCTCCTCCTGCACAAAAACCCTTTGAAATCGGAGATTCCTGTTACTGTCCTATCTTCGTTGACAAGCCTGGTTCAATTTGTGTCTGGGTAAGTGTTCTTAAAAATAGGTTGATAATCTCTTGAGTCAACAGTAAGATAAGAAAAACTGCCAGAACCTGCCAAATACCTTGAAGGCGAAAATGTCTTCTGATTGCCTAAGTAGTTATCACAACATCCTAAAGCATATATCTCCTATGTTGAAATTACTAAGGCAGGAAAACAGATTAATTAAAGGAGACATGATATCTTAAAGACCTTTGGAAAGGCTTAGGCTCAATTAAGGATCAGGGATATGTGGATCAGTCAACACTCCTCTTATTCTAGCTAAGGCATCACGAGGGCTTTCCAAAGAGCAAGGGCTGTTTTCTTTCTGGGATTGTTCTTTGTTCAGAGACTCATCCATCTCCCTGCTCATTAAGACAGATGAGCTTGGCTTTTGTCTTCTTTTGTGACTTCACCTTGTTGCACTCGGTTATTTCAGTCATACTGTTTAAGTATTCAGGGCCTCTAAGGGTGTGAAAAAGAATTCTCTGGTTTAAAAGTTAGGCAAAGTTGAGGTTCAGGTTCGTTACATCATAAAATTTCTTTTTCTACCCTCCTGCTCTTTACAGAAGTGTGGCAGAAGACATAAAAGATCCCTACTAAAGTAAAGGATAAAGAAAACTATATTCTAAAACCTGACAGTAGAGAAGCTATACTGGAAAACTTCCTCCAATATTTTCATTGACTTAAATTGTTCTAAAGTCTGATAGATAAATATGAAATACCTAAAATTTCCTTATCTTCCACAGATGCCTGGCTCAAAAAGGCATTTCCTGAAACATTCCAAAGACTATAGCTCAAGACAAAAAAGTTTCTTCCTCGGGAACTCTCCACTTCTGCCCTGAGTCTTGATTAAAATATCTCTATTTTCCTGCTCTGCATAGAGGAAGCAAAATGAAGGGTCTTATGTACACAACAGCCTGAGGCCTCCACAGACTGTATCAAATATTTTCCTGCCACTGTCTACATTAACCAGTGTAAGAACATTAGAAGCTATATGAAACCTGAAGCCATCTGCAATGAAACTTTTTAATTCAATATGATCCTGCTAGATATTTTTTTGCTCAACTAATATGTCATAAAGCATGGAAGTTTTGCTTTTTGCTGTAATGTTTACAATTTCAAATACTCTGAATTATTTATACAGTCAGCCTCCTTAAAATTAAACTAAAATTCTAAACCATTCCCAGTTATTTTAGCAGGATAACTCTGAAGTACTTATGAGAAAAAAGGTACACTATTTGGCCCAAAGGACCTTGAAAAAAAGGCAAACACAGTCTAATTGTACATCCTTTGTTGTTTTTTTCTCTCAAACTAGAGCCCGAACTACTGCTGACCAGTGCATGAAGATTTAAAGATCAGACTCAAATCACAAAGCCAGACCTGTGTCAGTTCACTATCCCCAGCCCCCTTCTATGTCAATTTATTGTAGCAACTGAATAAGTGATTAATCAGAACAGATAAACCACATGCTGCTTCTTCCTGCTTCATTGGTCCTGAAACCACCATCCTAATCTGTAAGGATTTACCCTCACCAGTTAGCATAACCATCTGAGAACTGAGCAACCTCCTCAAATTCTTAGGAAAATATTTCATTTGGAGTTAGAAACACAATCATATAGAGCCTAAAAATTCATCCTCCTCTCCATATTTTAGAGACCTCAACATGAGGATTTACAAAAATTGATTTCAGTTTTGCTGAAAAATCTATTCACAAATCAAGCAAATTTGTTCCATTCATGGAATCCAATGAGAGAATATTGTTTGCTGCTGTTACTGAGGGAACAGGAGTTTTTACTTCAGTGACAATGCCAATATCCTCAAGCATAGAGAGCAAAATGCACATCTAAAAAAAAAAGCTCAGAACAGTCCTTACACTGAATTCTTAAAATCTTGTATTATGTAGACTCCATATGAGTAGATGATACTAACGTAACATTTTTTGGGTTTTTTTCATCAGTTGGTCATTTATTGCCTTGGGGCGAATTGAAAAAGAAAGTGGCGTTACATTTTGTTCATGGTGGAATGGCGTTAATTTTCTCAGTAGAAGCTCATGTGGTAACACTGTGATTAAAAATATGTTTCAGCTACTGCTGAGTGGGGCTTGCATAGAATTGAGCCTTGCCTGTTTCTCACTCTGCCCCTCAGCAGGGTAGGGAGAGACACAGCCAGGACAGCTGACCCCAAGAGATCAAAGGCATACTCCATACCCTACAATGTCATGATTAGCATATAAGCTGGGGGCAGTTTCTCCAAAGTAGCTTTTTCTTGGGGACTGGCTGGGCAACACTCTGATGGTGGTGAGTGCTTTTGCATCATTTGTTACTTTTTTTTTTCCCTTTCATGCACTGTCTTTACCTTGACTTGCTATAGGTCTTTTCCTCGCTTTTGCTAGTCCAGTTCTCTCCCCCATCCTGCTGTAGTGGGTTACCAAGCAAGTAGCTGAAGGCCAGAGTCAAACCCCAACCACATTACAACTAATTCCTCTAAACACCACCATCAGTAATCAGAGGAAAAAGAAGTTTGTAATGAAAGAGATAGGGTCAATGGCAGAAACACCTGAGGACACATGTTCATTACAAAAACCAGAAATGGCAAGGCAAAAGCACAGCCCTATGAGTCTGAGGCAAATAATCCACTAAAGTTCTTGCCAAATTAGACTTTATTACTACTACTTTAAATTTAAATTGCATGCTGATTCATGCTGACTACTCTTCACGTCTCCCATGGCTCTGAACCTGAAGGAGGATAGACAGTTCTGGTATTGGTGTAATCTCAGGACTAATCTACTTCCTCACTAATTCCTGCAGTTAAGGAGCTTACTTATATATATCATACTGAATTGCACAATCCTCTTTGCCTCACATCTCTCCCTTTTATTAGAGCCAGACAGCAGATGCATATTTCCAAGCCCCATACAACACTCTGCAACCTACCTCCAGACTGACCTTCAGAGACACAATGCCTGGCAGGTAAGGCCACACTAGGGAACAGGACAGCAATAACTGGGTTCTTTCCATGGCTGTACCCCTTAAATAAGGGGTTGGCAGATGAGCACAGCATCTCCTCACTTGTTCACAGCACGCTGAAGTAGGGATCTGCTGAGGTATGGACATCTGCTTTTTAAACATTTGGATGCACCACCCCCAGACAAAGATGAGCATGACAATCAAACATTTCCTGAGTGTTTTCCTGAAGAGTGCTGTACTGTAGGTTCTTGTCTCCTCATTCCTTTTGATATGGGCTTATGCTCACAGCCCAAGCCCCACAAAAAGTAGCAAATTCCTGTGTGAAAAATCAGATTCCTGTGTGAAGCTGGGTTGTTGTATTACTCTTGTTCTCCATATATGCATCATTTCAAGTTTATCCACATAAATTTTCTGTCATCCATTATTTTGATTTTTTGGCTCCATAAACTCTTTAAAATATTTTGAGAGTCTAGAGCATCTCCACAAATAACACTGCAGAATGGGAAGCTCCCTAAACAGACTTTATGACCAAGGAAGTTGGGACAAAAAAGAAAAGAAGATACAGAACTTAGGGTTTTTTCTTCACTCTCTGTAGCAATTAGCATGATTTATGTCCAGACAAGATAGCTGTTAGCATAAGCCAGTAAATGGTAAACAGCTCTTTACTGTGGCAAAAGCAGATGAAATACAGTCAGCCAGTTGTCCTGAAAAAGAGAATTGGTTTTGTGTGCTGAAGAAAACAGGTAGCCAAACTGCCTGATGATCATCAAAAAGTACAAAGGCTCAGTATCGGGAACAGACTGTGAGCAGCAAGAGCAGCAAATGCAAATTGGGAAAGGTCAAGACCTGAAAGGACTCATTACCAACGTGATATTCCCTGCCTAATCCTATAACTAAGGATATTTAATATTGCAGGATACCAGAGTACAAAAGTGAGAGGTGAGAACCTCATGACTCTACAACAAGATTAGGGACTACTTCACCAGCATGCAGAGGACCCAAGAGCACCAGAGAGTGCTCTGGGGGACCCCATGACTCCATACCAGGTCTGCACACAGTCCAGCTTGAAACACTGTGCTGACCCACCTGCATTCTTTCCTTGACTTCACTGTCACTCTGCAGAAAAGAGAAGATGTGTGAAGCAACCATTGTGCTAACCTGCCCATATTTTCTCCTGGACCAAATAATCTCTCTGATGGGATATCAAAATCATGTGACACTTATAACTGCGTACATGTCTATAGCGTCACAAAGAGGCAAGGTATCTCACGTTAGATAACAGCAGAAATCTAAAGGACATCAGAATTGAATTCAGCTCTTCCAAGAGTCCAACTTCTTTGATCTATAAAACAGTATGTACAATGTAATGGAGAAAACAAACCAGAAATTCTATCAGTGCAATCCTAGCCATTTTTCTAAACTCTCTACAGAGGAATATTTTATGTGCTCCCAAGCATGAAATCTGGATTTTCATAGAAATAAATACTGACAGAAATTTCTGCTGAAACGTCAACTAATAAAGTCCATTAGAAACATAGACATAAAAAAAATTCAATAGAGTAGAAAACCATTTCTGGATCTCTGCCTGCCAGAAAGCAGAGGCAGAAGTCCTTGCATGAATAGATCATTTTCTGCTAAGTATACTTTACACACCCAAACCAAGTTTGAAAGTTTGGATTTAACTGAAATATAACTTAATATAACTTAAATCAACAATGACAAACTTTATAAGAATGTGATGACAACTGCACTTTCTTCACAGTTTGTCTGAAAGTTTGGAAATTACTAACCCCCTCACAGTTAAACTGAACCCAGTGTCCCTTCACAGTATGTATCTTTTGTTTGACTTTCTTTCTAGCAAAAAACTACACTACCCAGGAGATAGCTTATTGACAGAAAATAATAAAAATATGTATGTTTAAGTTGTGTAAGACTGTAATTAGTCTAAGAGTTTCAGGCTTCACTCTGTCACACTAAAGGGGTATCAATTTACAGTGTTATCATCGTACACATATGTTGAGAGCATACTTAAAATATATCAGTGAAAAATACATAATTTGCAAGGCTTTTAATAGACTGGCTATGTTAAGTCTTTTCTTCCTGTTTTCTATACATTGTGTCAGATAATCTTTTAAACAGTAGTAAAAATTGCTGGGGGAAAAGCATGAATAAACCTAAACCTTTGTATAACTCTCTCAGAGCCAATTGGTTTACAGTTGTTTTATGGAGCAGAGCAACCAACATCGTCTCCCTGGACTTACTCAAAGTTCTTGACACTGTCCTGCCTGACATTCTTGTGCTAAAATTGGAGAGGCATGGATTTGATGCATGAACCACTTGGTGGACAGTGAACTGTCTGGATGGCAAAGGGTTGTGGTCTGTCTCATTGTACAAGTGGAGACCAGTGACCAATGGTGTCCCTCAGGGGTTGGTACTGGGGCTGATACTGTTCAGCACCTTTGTTGGTGACATGGACAGTAGGATTGAGTGTACCCTCAGCAAGTACAACACCAGGCTGGGTGGTGTGTTAGACACAGGGAGGGAAGGGA
Organism: Pyrgilauda ruficollis; assembly: GCF_017590135.1. NCBI lineage: Eukaryota > Metazoa > Chordata > Aves > Passeriformes > Passeridae > Pyrgilauda > Pyrgilauda ruficollis. Next base: position 6,844,894 of record NW_024525156.1, read on the forward strand.
GGCCATCCAGAGAAACCTTGACAGGCTGGGAAGATGGCCCAACACAAACCTTGTAAGGATCAAAAAGCCACGTGCAAGTTCCTTACACCCAGGTTATGGCAATTCCAGGCACACCAGCAGGCTGGGTGGAGAAGTGGTTGAGAGCAGCCCTGTGGAGAAGGTGCAGGGGGTGATGGTGATGAAAAAAATCAACATGATCCAGTAGTGTGCACACATAGCCCAGAAAGCCATTGGAATCCTGGGTTGCAGCAAAAGGAGCTTGGCCAGCAGGTCAAGGGAGGTGATTCTTCCCCTCTACTCTGCTGTTGTGAGACCTGCCTGTAGCAGGACAAGGGGTAATGAGTTCAAACTGAAAGAGGGGAAATTTAGGTTAGACATTAGGAAGAAATTCTTTACTGTGTGGGTGGTGAGACACTGGAACAAGTTGCCCAAGAAGATTGTGGATACCTCAACCCAGGCAGTGTTCAAAGGCAGGTTGGATAAGGCCTTCAGCATCTTGGTCCAGTGGGAGATGACCCTGCCTATGGCAGGGGCATTGGGACTAGATGATCTTTAAGGTCCATTCCAGCCCTTAACATTCTGTGATTCTAAGTGCAGAACTAGTTCATTCAAATATTTTTGTTGCTAAGCGACAAAAGATGGTAAGCAGATAAGGACTTGCTGTTGCTTAAGAAGAAATTCTGTCCAAACACAGGCTGACTGAACTTAAGCAGGAAGAAGGCTCAGACTGAGGGTTTGAACTGTACATGTGAAGAATGTACATCATGTCTTCCTTATCCATGGCCATTTTGCCTACAAGATCACAAGTGAAAAGCAACCTCACATGGCATCAACTGACTAATCATTCATAAAACAGTGAAGTGTCACCATAACTCGTCCAAAGGAATGGTCCTACAGTACCATCAGAACCTTAATCAAATTCCTTATTTCAGTGCAAGGGATGTGTTGCTTGAAGAACCACAAACTCTCCCAGAACAGAGATACTAGACCATTTTTTCAGTGAGGATAAGTAGCTAAACTAACATAGCAACATAAATTGACCTTTAATTATGATTACATTTTTATTGCACCTACAAGTATGCTGGGCAAGAGAACTTGCAATAATTTTCTTTGCAAGCCTAAAACTATGACCTTTTTTTACAACATCATATCACTGTCTTTTATTGGGAGCCTATCTACTTTCACAGGACTTATCAAGAACATATAACAGTACAAAATTTGGTTACTAAAAAATGGGCCCATTATTAAAGTCTATGCTAAAATATCAGAAACAAAAATAAAGTTGCAGTGGCAGTTAAGCATAGGCAGAAAACCAGCTCTTACCTCAATGACTTGGGGTTAAATCAGCTAGCTGCACAGAACTGAAAATCACCTGTGACTTTTGTGTACTTGAATTTTATTATACACTGTGTAACTCTGTTTTTCTAAATCAAAGTTATTAGCAGTAACAGAAAAGAAATCAATATATTCAATTCAGTACACATTCTCCAGCATCTACTTCTTCCATTTGTGTAGCCTTACAAAGATATACTACTCCTTTTTTTAACTTAAACACTCTCATGGATTGAGAATGTATTCCAGTCTTCATACAGATTGACTTCTTTTAATCATTCTTTCTTTTAAGAACACTATTTTCAAATCCACAGTATTGTCCAAGTCTTCAACAGAATTAAAGCTAAATTTCTGCAATATGCAAATCCTTAAAATTGCCTTGCTGGGTTAAACTGGAGCTGTGTAATAATTGTTGTCTCCCATTTTCATTGTGAGGTTGATTAAAGACAGCACTGAATTCCTTTGCACTGGCTGGAATGGCAACAACATCCACTCAAAGCAGATACATTTGAGCGCACATGGAAAGACATACACACAATTGTTTTAAGTTATGCACATTTTCCAGTGCCGATTTTGGCTGTTTACATTCCCTATTTTTAACTTCCTACATACATACTTTGAATGTATATACAGTAATCTTTAATCTACTTATATCCACAGAATCTCTGTTGTTTTTGTGATTCTAACTACATGATCATCCTGTCAAATTACACATCATAACAGAAAATTAAATTTCTTTACCATAAAAAACGTTTGCACAAGTTAAACAAACGTTATATTCAGGAATATACTGCCAAAGATATATCCCATGATACTGGGGAGGAGGCCAAGGATGTGGGCAGGAAGCCAAGAAAGAAGGTGCCACTCCTCCCTGTGCCTCTTCTTCCTTTCCCCTTCGTCAACTAAGATAAGAAGAGTTGCTTCCTGAAATAAAGCTGGTGAAGAGGGGGAAGGTGAGCAATGCAGACCTGAGACATCACAGCTTCTAGGAAAGCAGTCAGCAACACCAGGAAGTCAAATTTGCTGGGAGCAATTTTTAAAAGCAGTTCTGGTGGAATTCCATGTTGTATATCTGGTAAGGAGGTTTCACAATTTTCTTTCTGGTTGCAGACAGAGTTAGCAGTGTTTAGCACTTCGCTTTTTAAGATCCTATTTTGAGCTACTTACACTTTTCACAAGCTCACTGTTTGGGTTGAAATACTCTATCCAAGCAGCTGTCTAGTAATTAAGCTCACACATACACACGCTCCCCCCGCCTTTAACTGTTTGGCCATTTCCAAGATTTGTGTTTCTGGAGAGTATCTTTTTCTGTTTGCATTATAAAAAAATCTGTCAAGAAAGTGGAATTGATGGAAATGTTTCTGTTCTTACAGGGCACAGCAGCAAAATAATTATTTGTACTATAGGAATATCTGGAGCCTTCAACTGCAAATGAAGATCCATTGGCCTGAGCACTATGCAAATTACAAAAAGACTGGAAAAAATATCATAAAAGCATAATATGCAGATCTCTACTGAATTCAATATTGTCAGTCAAGCACAGAATTTAACATATGCAGGTATTTTCTGACTAAAAATAAATTATTCACAAGGATTATTCATAAGTTATTTGATACTGTTATTTGATAAGATGCTTGGGGCTTGTTAGACCAGACATGCACGGGAAAAAAAAATCCACTGGAAGTTTACCTGTCTGCAGTAAAGCCAGCTATGAGAAACCGAGAGATCAACAGTGACTCAAAGCTGAGGTAATTAGAACTTCATGATCTCTCTAAAATAATTTAAAAAGCATTCTAAAACATTTTAAGTAAGTAGAAAATCATTAATTTATGACCAGAAAACACATGCAAGATTTACTGAATGAAAATACTAAACATAGTGACAGTACAAGGTTAGAAATAGCACTTCACTGGCTGTATTCATGATTACCCATTTATTTTAATAGGGGTGTCAGAATGTGCCAGAGATGTTTGAATGTACAACCCCAAAAGAACAGTCATTCTAATTAATCCACTAGACTTAACACTTATTACAGTGTTGCCCACAAAAGAGAAGTCTTAACAACACAGACACCTGTTTCCTGTCCTGCACCTTAAACCCTCAGATAAATTCTATATTTTGAGCTGATTTGGCATTGCTTTCATTGTTCACCTGCAGGCAGTCTTTGAATGCTAAGCATTATTGCTATCACCTTTAGCCCAGGAGTTCAAGTTGGGCTTTTAGAAATGCTTATCAATTACATGAGTTTTCTATGAAGTACACACAATTCTGCTGCTAGAAGAATGAACTTGCTTTCAATTACTTTACAAAAGAAATGAAAGAAGTAATACTTCAGATTTCATCTGGATTAATCTGAAGTAGATACAAACTCATGTGTGACTTGTCTTGAAGAGAATTCATGTATTGCTAAGGGAGAAGAAAAGAGGTATGTATCCAACATCAATCTGCTTTTAAGTCTAGCGAGCAATCAAGAAAAAGAAGCATAAGAATAGGAAATTCCAGTATAGCTTTGGAGTCTTATTTCACTGACATCACTTATAGTCTCCCAATGCTACTGTGGTGGGTTGACCTTGGCTGGATGCCAGGTGACCCCCAAGCTGCTCTACCGCTCCCTTTCCCAGATGGACAGGGGAGAAAAAATAAGATGGAGAACAACTCAGTTTACTAAAGCAAAAGCAAAAGTTTTCACGAGCACAAGCAAAGACAAAAAAAAAATTATTCTCTACTTCCCTTTAGCAAGCGATATTCAGCCACTTCCCAGGAAGCAGGGCTTCAGCACACATAATAGTTTCTCCAGAAGACAAACATCACAAATAATAAATGCCAGACCTTCCTCCTCCTTTCCTTAGCTTTTATATCTGAGCATATGTCATATGGCATGGAATATCCCTTTGGGTATTTTGGGTCAGCTGTCCTGGTTGCATCCCCTCCCAGGATCTTGCTCACACCCAGCCTTGATGTGGGGAATATTGAGAGACAGAGCTGATGCTGTGCCAGTGCTGCTCAGCAATACCCAAAACTCTGGTGTGTTATCAAGACCTTTCCAGCCACCAATGTCTCCTGTGAGATATCCAGAGATGAGGAAAATGAAAAAATGCACAGACATCTACATGCACAAAACCCCACAAAAAAAACCTACAACCTAAACCAAATCCAAAAACTCCAAACAAATAACCCCCAAACCAAGAATCCTCACTCCATCATGCCATGCAAACAACCCACTCTGTAGCACAGATGGTGCTGACTTCATATTTCCAATGACTCGTCACACCAGGTAGGTATCTGCTCCAGATATGGGCTCCAGCTGAGTTTTATTACAAAATTCTGTGCTGAAATAGACACTTGTATCAGCTATCATATCTAAGGATATCTTAAAGCTTTTTTTTTTTTTTTAGTTGGGTTCACTTCTGTTTCTCCCAAGTATTTCTATGATATGTGAGAAACAAAAAGTGACACAGGATGAGTCTGAATGTAGAGATTTAAAATATAAGCATATTAAACTAGTTCTCCTGGAAGAGCTAGGTACCTAAAGTCCCCGTCTAGTTAATAGGGTAAAACAGGTGCTTTGCAGAGTGATTAATTTTATCACAAGTCAAGCCTCTGAGGCAGACAGCATGACTCATGTTTGGGGATAGGAAGAATCATCTCCATTACCTGTAGCGGGTGCCTAGGCAACTATTTTAAACTCAGTGACTACCTTTCCAGGTAGCTAAAATTAGGTAGATGAATTGCATCTGAGATGCATAATAAATATACCAACAAACAAGCTCATCAGAGAAATGCTATATAATCAAAAGGTTATTCAAAACTTCTTCTGGAAAGATGAATATAATTATCCAGGACTTAGAAATTGTCCCTGACATGAAAACATCCAAGCCCAAGCTTGCCTGTGTGGTTTTTTTTTGGTTTTTTTTTCACACACAGAATTAGGCATCATCTGAGATTTTTTAGTACAATATTTTCAGCAGAAATATATGCACATGCAGATTCAGAACAAAAATAATTATGCTAAGTACGCAGCATTTATGATAGAGTTAATTATTGGGATTTTTTTTCCTTTAGAAAAGGAGATGATATAATACTCCTCCAGTGCAGGGGAGGAAGATTTATTTCAAACTAAAATTCCTTACAAAAATTATATTATTTTTTCACATTTTAAAGTTATGTCTGTATATTGAAATGTAAGAACTCAATCATGTGAGTGCTGAATGACAATATGAACAAATCTGTTTGCCAAAGTGTAACTATTTTTTAAAAACATTACTTTGCTTTTAGCTAAGAAGCTGGATTTAAATAAACATGCAGGTAAGAAGGTGAATATTAAGAAAGAAGCAAGTATAAAATTAGCAATGATCATACAAAATTAATTATTCAGGTCAGAAGGGATCTCAACAGGCTTTTTGATCCAACATCCCAGTTCATGCAGATCAGGGAAATCTGCTTTAGCCAGGTGATCAACATTCAAGACCAGGTTACTTAGGCTTTGTTCAGCTGGCTCTTGAAACTTCCAGGAATTAAGATCCTTTAGCTTCTCCAGGCAACCTCTTCAACTGCTTAATTACATTTACGGTGAACTTTTCTTTCCTGTAAGTCAAGCCAAAATATCTCCTCTCAATTAATGAGTCAGCCTCCAGCCATACATCTCAGCAGAAGAGCCTGCCTCAGTCTTCTCCATAACTTCCTCACAGATACAAGAAGGTGGCTTCTAGGTTTTCCCACAGCTGTCTCTTTTCCAGACTTAACAAGTCCCACTTCTCAGCCTCTTCACACAGAGCAAGTGCTCCTGCCACTGGCCATCATGGAGGCCTCTGCTGGACTCGCCCCAATGTATCAATGTCCTTCCTGTGCTGGGCTGTCCCCCACACCTGTGCATGGCAGTTTCGGCACAGTCTAATGAGTGCTGACTAAAAGCAGACAAACTTCTCCCTCAGTCTCCTGGCTGTGCTGTTACTAACAAAGCTCAGGACGCATTTGGCTGCCAAGGCATCCTGCCAGCTCCCACTCAGGCTGCTGGCTACCATGGCCTACAGGTCTGTTCCAGCAGAGCTGCTTGCCAGTGACTGCCCAGGATGTACCAATGGCCAGAGTTTGTCCATCTGAGGCTCAAGGCTAAGTTATCTGCCTCATTTCACAAGGTCTCTGCCAGCTCCCTCATCAAGCCTGTGCAGGCTTGTCTGAATGGCAGCCAGGCCTCTGAGTGCTTTGAGTGCACCTCACCATTTGTTGTGATCCACAAACTTGTCAACAATGCCTTGCATCGCTGCGTTCATGTCACTGATGAAGAATGAAAAAAGTCAAGATACACCTCTGGTCAGATGTTCCACACATTTTCTCATCCATCTAGTAAGACCACTCACGTGGGATGTAATGTGCCAAGCTGGATAAAACGATGCTGTGCCAGCCTGTGCCAAAGCCTTTCTTAAGTCCTTCACTGAAAGTTTTTGGACAAACTGTAGATATATTACAGAGGATAGAAAGTTCCTTCAAGAGTGACTAATTTCATGAGGACAAACAACAGCAGAGAGCGCAAGCTCTTTCAGCAGACACCACAGACAAATTCTAGGAAATAGCTGGGTTGCAAGCTAGGTTTTCATACATATTCATACTGCTCATTCCTTTTTTTGGATTACAGGTGGTAATGAAAATTGCTAATGATATGAAATTGAAATATTACAGAAAATGGTCAATTAGGGAGAAGAGCAAAGACCCTTGCAAGACTAATGACTGGTCAATAAACAGCAACTTGCATCTTGAATAGTGTGGGCAGGTCTGGCTCCCCTTTGTTACAAGGATTTAGTGCTAGAAAGCCAGAGAAAGGCGACAGAGACAATCAGAGGCAAGAAATGGCCCCCACATCAAGAATAAGTATGCATTTCAGAACTCCTTGGTTCAGAGAAGATAGGATTGAGAAGATGAATGAGAAAAATCTGAAAGTCTGGGTAGCACAGGAAGGGTAGATTAGGAACAAACAGGGACAGCACATGAAGTGAGTGAGTGGTAAATTCCACACATATAAAAGGAAGAGGCTCTTTGTACACTGCCGAGCTGTTGAAGTCCTTGTGAAATGCTCCTGCAGTTGCTAAACACATACATGGTTTCAGGTGAGAAAAATGCACCAAGATTACTAAATAAACACACCGAACCACACTTTTTCTGGAAAGTGTCTGAGGCTGGCACTGTGCTAAAAAGATAGGTAATGCACACTTGCCATGTTCAGACCTTTTTCTCTGATCATTTATATTTGGCAATTTTTGGCCCAGGACAGTCAGATCCCATAGAGCTGTTCTCATCACAATACCCAATTAAAAAATTGAGTAATTACATTAATTACATTAAAGGTAACCAAGAACAGGTGGCCTTTGGGTCTCTCTCTCTCCTGCCTGGAGTCCAGGTGGCACTCAGGAGGAGTCTCTTGTAGATCCTGTATTGCATTTACTATACTGGAACCGCAAAAACTTGGGTTGTCTCAAATGGCACTAACCATCTATGTTGAGGTAACTGAATTGAGCCCTTCATTCCTAGAACACAGTGAAACAAGAGAAAAACACCACATAAAGAGCTTAATGTGGGAAAAATTTATGTATTTTTCGTGGAAAGCCATTGTTTTTGCAGTGCACGCATGATTCAGAGAAACCAGAGCTTGCTACAGAAACAAGACATTTGTTTTTACTCCATGCTGTGGAGCTATGGAACAGGTTTAATGCATAACCAAAGCAGCACTGCAACCTCTCAGCAGTTGCAAGTTACATGAAATTTAAGCACTGAATTATGAAAAGCTGCAAAGGCTCAAAATAAAACGTTATTAACCAAATGTGATAAAACAGCCACATGAGCTCATGAAACAGAAGTCAAATTGAACAATATGGATATGGTAAAATAGAAAAAGTAACCTTGATAATGGCAAAGAACTTAATTTAAGATCAGGACTATGTCAGTGATAAATTAGCCTATTGTTTGCAAGGAGACAAAACAATTTCTATGAAATAAAATTCAGGCTTCTATCCCTCCTTCTTTAAAGGGCATTTGAATATAGTTTTGGAAAGATCCCACACAGTGATAAAGCTAGCCAGATTATTTATTTAGAATTGCTTTTTATAGAAAACATGTTGCTTAAACATAATAAGAGTCTCTGTAAATTCAAGTATACTTAGAAAAATACTATTTCCTTTGCTTCCTAAGTCATTTTACTAAACCTTTGTCACTTAAAAAGATCTAATTTTAAAGACCAGAAGATCTATCATTTTGTTAAAAAAAAATATTTTTCCTATTTAGGCATGCAGTAATAGCCAGCATAGAAGATCCATGACCTACCAACAAATGCTGATTGTTGCAAGTACACCAAGAGGAAGCAAAAAATATTCCCAAACACTCTGTGACCCAAGAATCTAAGAAGTGGCCAGCAAATCACTAGAATTCCTGGCAGGTAGCAGTGGAATGTGGCCAGAGCACTCACAGAGTGAGCCCAAGTTGCTTCTTTCAGATGGGCTGGTGTTCAGGACTGACAAGGCAAAGTGCCATTACTCTGTCACATTAGACAAGCTCTCTGACTGCAACAACCACACAATATTAAGCTCTATTTGAGCTGGTGGATGTGAACTGAACTCTTTCTGTACAAAAAATCCTTGATACAACTTTGAGTTCTGTGTTTTATTTTTGTGTTCAGGTATAACTGCTTTTGAGTCTTATATTTCAGGATGATGTATATAATTTTTAAAAAATAAAAATTAGGATAACATTTGAAAATAGGAGGGTACACCTAGAGACTAAGGTCCAAACCAAGAAATCTGCAGGAAAACAAATGTAATTAATACTCATAATACTTAAAATCCTACTTTTACATTGCACATTTAGGATAAGATATATGTACAGAGAGTGCAAGTAACAAACTGATTACACCATGTTATTGAGAATACAGATTCCAATTGGTAGTTGTAATACCAAAGGTTTCCACAGAAGTGAGGTTTTGCCTGACTATTTGAATGAAGAATTTTTTTACTGAAAATAATAATTCTCTGGGCAGGAAAGCAATGAGACCCACATAAATTACATGACAGATTGTAGAGAAACAGACTCTTCTTTGTTTCTCTTTAAAACTCCAGCTCTATTACCAAGCTTCTGGCCATCTGAGATAGCCCACATCCAGTACAAAGGAAGGCACAGTATTCACTGGGTGTGAAAACTGTGCTGTCTACTGCGAGTGAACCTGTGGCCTCTTGAACAAGATTGTAAGAGAGGTTTATCAGGGTCAACAGTGGTGCACAATCTGCTTCCTGCTCTGTACTGTCTTACACATGCATTCATCAACATCTGCCAACTGATAAATGATGGTCAGCTAGATCTAAACTGCTGGACTGAAAATAAAACACCATTTCAGCACCATTATCAGCACTTTGAATGATTCTGTTTACAATGGAACTCTCCTCTTGCCCACAGCAGATATCTCAGTATAAATAAAAAATAAATCATTTATTGAAGTGATACTGCAATGATTTTCACAGCTATGGAATTTGTATTGTATGAATTATCTCTTATGGAACAGTTTAAAGTATGAAATCAGGTACACCAAAAGACACGTACCCAAGATGATGCACAAAGATGAGTAGATGCAATGAAGTTTTATCAAAAATCCAGGCTTTACAAATTCCTGTGTACATGTTTTGCAAAGCATTTACTTGCAGTACTATTATTTTTCTTAACCGAACACAATTTGCACTGCAACACCACACTGCTCTGCTTCGAAACACTTTCCTTTTTTTATTGTGACTTGGTTATGAAAAAGATAAAACACAGGTATTTTGCCATGCTTATCGCTTGCTTATTGGCATTAACAGTGCTTCCTTATCCTTTACAACCATAAGCCTTGAGATCAGCTGGATAGGCAGCCTACCTTAAATAGAAAAGAGAATTTCAGCAAAGTCCATACAAAAATTGCTATACTGGAAGAAGGAGGAGTGATTTTTAAATATCTTCTTTGACACTGACCTTCAAAAGCAACACAAAGCAGCTATTTTAGAAAAACAGAAATACCACAATGTACTGCAAATTGTGCAAAAGCCTTGGGAAGAAATTCTTCCACAGATAATTAGACTTTACTGTAAAACTTACTATATATTTTATGTTAAATAGAGAATTCTGTGATTCTGTGAACTGACAAAATACCACACAAGTTTGGAAATCCTTCATATATCATATAATGTATATTTTTTAAAATGCCCTTTGTCTGAAAATGTGCACCTGTAGGGAGCAGCAGTTTTTTCAGACGATTTCCAGTTTTTCTCCAATAGAGACAGGTATTGTTATGTGCAGAGTTAAAATTCCTACAAATATTATCTCAACTTCATCCACATATTTCAGCACTAATTCTATACTGTGCATTATATTTATAGCACATAATGATCACAAAAACATTGTTGTACATGGCTGTAAGAGTAAAGCTTAGGTCCAACATGAATAACAGCAAGTGGATCTCATGGAAATCAGTGTTATTAGAGCTCAAGAAAAACAATACATAGCTCACTTGGAAACAACTCACTAATATGTATTGGCAAAGATCAGGAGAATATTAATGAAGTCTAGTATTTCAACACTTATAATCTTAATTTCTTCAAAAGATATGAAGATAAAAACATTTCTGGATAGAAATGCATATCCTTCTGTATCTGAAATTGTACTTTAATAACTTAAAGGAGTAAATTTACTGAGTAAATTTTGTGTGAAAATCTAGCAGTCCAGAGATTGCAGAACAGTAAAGGAGGCCACTTGGGCAGTTTGTCATGTCCAGTTGGAAACCATATGCCAAATAAAGCATTTACTGGAGTAATGCAGTACTTATTACTGCTGTGAGGTGACTTGTGCTTAGTGTGGTCAACAGATTGTCACAAGACACAGACAAGTAAGGAAATTACTAGTGACAGCAGCCAGTCTTTTTGAACAATGCTAACAAGCCCAGGCAGAGAGCAGGACTGATTAAGTCAATAAACAAGGCAAGATTTCCACCAGAGCTGACACACAGAGCTACAGAAAAGTGCCTCTCTACTGAGGACAGAGCTGAAGCAGGATGCTGTTGAGAAATGCAGCATCTGAATTCAATTCATAGACTGTTAACCAGAGATTGAAAGACAAATCAGAGAAGGAATAGAAGCCATAGAAGATGACCTTGTCATGTTGACTCATATCCTTTCACTGCAAAGGATCCACAGACAATGAAGTTGGAGAAGATCACTGAAGAGTGAGGATTTGTCTCTGTGCCTCCAACAGTGAATAAGATACACTTTCACAAAAGCTTTGAGACCTATTTCAATTCCAAAATGTTCAATATGCTAAATATTTTCTCAAGGAAATGCTGAGCTCTGATATGTTTGGTAGACAGGCCCCATTTCAATTCACTATGCAGTGAGAATCCCATTTACATTTACTAAAAGCATGCTAGTTTTCATGTATTCATCTTCAAGGAATATTTAATCTCTAAGTATCTTCTCAATGGAAATAATTAACAACTGCAAAGTCTAGTGCTTTGATTTAACCTTTTTGAAACATTCAGCACTTGCATACAGTTGCAAGGCAGATCTGGTGAAATGCAGTGTACAGTAATGCTATTTCAGCTGGCTACAAGGAATCAATTTTCTAGCTTGCTTAGTGCAATGCTAGTATTTCCCTTCCCTTTCCTCTATCACTAAGACTGATAAAAAGAAATAATTTTCTTTCTCCACCTTCTTTCACTCCCTGGGGATATAGATGAGTCACGTAATTTGCACAAAAATCCATTTTCCAAGGTACCTAGTACATACCTTACATGGAAAGAAGCTTGGCTGGGAAAGAAATATTTTCTGCTTTTTGGGATTTTAATTACCACAAAATTATACTTCTGTCCTGTAGATGGAATGAAATGAAATTCACTAATTATTTATTTTACTCTTTACAAGAAATAATTTCCTGGTTTCAGAAAGGTTTCTCTATTATTACTTCATTGTATGTATAGATCTTGTTTGGGTTTTTTAGCTTCTTTGTTTTATTTCCCCTTCCTCCTTGTCTGGACATAAATGCAATCCTTTCTGCTTTTGATCTTTAGTTGACAATTCATTATTCTGTGGCTATCCCGTGTTCTGTCTGCTATAAACCTGTGCTTGTGAACTGCAGTCATATTTTTACTTTTTCATGATTTAGCTGCATCAATGTCAACAATTTGCTTCATGAAGAAGTCCATTACCGTGTGGTAGGCAAATAGTCCCTAATCAGTTGCACAATGCCCTTTTACTGTCTCTCTTGCCCTGGTTCTCAGTTTGTGAATTGTGCCTAGTCCTCAAATCTGATGAATTTTCCTTCTCTCCCAAGATGACAAAAACATTTTAAAGTCATCCTTAACACAAAGGCTTAATTTGATTTGTTTTAATGAGTCATTTGTCAGATGCTTCACAGAAACAAGAAAGATCCTCAAAGGCTTTCAGATAAAATTTCCTTGTAAGGTTTTCACCACTGGGGATGACCAAGCCTATTTATATCTTCACTGCAACAAGCTGATCCACAATGTTCCAAGTCCCTGCAGTTTGGAGATTCGGGGCTGCCTTTTAGATCTGCTTCACAGCATCACTACAATGTCATTTGCTTTTCATTTCAACAAGATTACTTAAACATAGAGCTGCCTATCATGTCTTCTGTGGTTTGGTTTTTTTTCTTTTTTTTTTCAGCTGTGATGTTTACCTTTGTAATCCTCCTACATTCATTTCAGAATGATTTTGAAGTATTGAGGATATGCATTGCTTATCTAAATGCCTTGTTACTTCATTATTCCTCTCTCTAATTCAAATATTTTGTTTACCTTATTCAAAGGCCCATGTGCATTTGCCTTTCCTATAAACCTTTCCACAGAATTCTCCTCAATATTTCAGCAGCTAATGCCTCTCCCTTCACTTTTGCACGTTCTTCTACATCAGTTCTCTTTATGCATAAGCTTATCTAACATCTGTAATATCACATTACATCTTTAAGTAAAGGCACATCCAGTGACAAGAGATGGTTTCTGAAAAAAGAGAAGTATTAACACAATTTGTACTTATCCCAAGAAATAAATTTCAGCCTGATTAAAATTTGTTCAGAGTCTATTTAATTTTTCTCTTGTGAAACTCAAAGGCAAGAACCGTACCATTAATTTCATTTGAAACAGCATAAGCAAGGTAGAAGATAATTTCTGGTTTGACTCCAAAACATTTCACTTTCTCCAAAACATTCTCCAAAACATTCTCCAAAACATTTCACTGGTATTATGTGCAGTAGTATGATGGTTCTTTGCAGGTGGGTGGCTTTAAAATTACTTTGGCACTTCTCTCTTATTTTCTGACTACAAGTGGGTAAGAGAATACACGATATCCGTGTCTTATATAACTATAGATACTTTTTATAGGCTAACAACTTTATTACCCTTAGCATAAATTTTATCCATGAGCTGTGGATCATGAAAATCTAACATGATGTCCTACTTATGTTAAAATCCACTTGAGCATTGCTTATTGGTGCAAGCATAAACAAATATTTCAGGAAGGCATTGCATTAAAAAACTGACTTCAAAATCAATCAGTGTTATGGATCTTAATACACACAGTATTATCAAACATATTTAAAGGGCAGTGTCTCACATACAATGGATAGCAAAGATCCCTTCCAGAGGCATATGCAAAAGGGGAGAAGGAAAGAAAAGAAAAAAAAAATCTTTCTTTGGACATAATCTCAATTGAAGTAGAGAATGTCAGAGATTTTGCCTTCATTTTCTACTTTGTGTAACTCCAAGTCTCTTTACTGCCCTTGTCCAAACTCCAGTGAACATTAAGTTTTGATTTCTGCATAATTTCCTATTTCTATGCAAATTCTCAAATAATCACATACATAATTTGCTTCTCTGATGTACATGATGTTCTCTTTCCAGCAAACCCCTAAAATTTGCTTCACTAAGCTAATTTGAATAAATTTGTATTTCAGCCTTTCCCAAAACCATCTATGAATTTATTCCATGAGATTAGAAATCCTCTGCTCAGTGCATAACATCCTACACTGGTTCTGTAGGGAATAAAAATCTTATGAAATTACAGGTAAAAATAAAAATGTGAGAACATGATAATCTTACACACAAAGTTACTTTCTTAATAATGCTGAATTTAAGACTCTGACAAAGCAATTTGAACTGCAGGTCTGCAGCACAAAACACCCAAACAATTTAATTATTTTACAAATTAAAATTATAACTCACTAATGACTGCTGAAGGCTAAACAAGCTTCTCTTCTGTTTTCCTTTTGCATTTCCACTTACTTCATCTTTCCTTCTCCCAGTTTTAATTTCCCTGCTCTCTTGCTGCCTGATGCTGAAGGCACACGTTCTCACTCACAACAGAGAAGGTACCTATCAACCTCCATTTGCAAGGGCGGCTCGGAGCTTTGATTTAATGCAGTAATGATTACAATGCTGTAACTCAAAGCACAGTGAGGCAGGCAGCTGACAAGCTGAAGTATGTTGACATCGAGAGAATTACTTGAGCGCTGGTTAAGCTTTTACGTCTACAAGGCCATGGTGAGAATCACCTCTAAACAACAGGAGGTTATGACACTTCAGGCAGATAAAGTAATAATTTTCTTTAGCTGCAGTGAAAACAGCATTTACACTAGGCACTGATTTTTACCGTTCACATGCAGAATAAACTTTATCATGGTTTTTCTGCAATAATTCCAGGTGGAAGTAAAAATAATGTAAAAAGAAGAATGCCTAGATCTACACTTTGAGATACAAGTGATGAAAAATATTCTTGAATACTCCTGCCTTAAGTTCAAAATAAGGCACTGAAAGCCCAGTGACCAAAATGAATAAATCTCAAGTGAAAACTGGTGGGGGACTGGCATGACACATGGACATAGAGGGACAGGCCACAAACAAAGCAAAAATAATATTGGAACTTCAAAAGATTGGTCATATGTATTGCATCCACTGCAATAAATTATGAACTCACAATTATTCAAGAATTAGCACAAGTCTCTTTTCTGCAAATCAAAAATACACCTTAAAGTCTGGCACAGAATTCTAACAAACAAAAAGCAAGTATCGTCAGATTTTTAACATATCTTAAGAATAATTTGCTTTGTGGATACTTCTGCACCAGTGTGAGGAGAGATGTAGCTACAAATGCTGGACAAAATTGTTCCTATCACAAGAGTAGCCAAACTGGGATCTTTAAACTGCCTCTCACTTGGATACTACACAAACACGCAAGACACAGCCAAATTCTCTCCCAGGAAATTTAGCAAGAATAGAAACTAGTATCAAAGGAAATTTCAAAAGCAAAATGAAAAATTTCCCAGCAATCAGGTTTCCCTTATTACAAAAGCAATTTTTATGTTCTGTATCACTGTGCCAGATGGTAACTGGACTAGATGGACAGTGTGACAAAGGAATCTCATTGTCATAATATTAAAATTCCAGTGAATATACTGGAAGTTTACCTCCAATTTTGAATGAATTTTGAATGAATTTTGAATTTTCTTTCAGCTGAGAAAGCCCAAAACAGAGGAAGAAACTAGTATCTATGATTATGTAAAGAAGAAAGAGTGATGTAGGATGTTCTAGGAGGATGGAGAAGGGAAAACACAACTATTACTTAAATAAAAGTGATAAATGCAAGATTTTGTTAGCATTTTTTAAACTCTGTGTAGGTGACTTAGTAAGGACCCTAACTGATATGGTTACTTAGCATCAATTTCTGACTGATAATAAAAAAAAAGCACAGTACTCTGACAGATGTCAGAGTCAATCCTAATGAAGAAGCTGCAGGTTTACAACAGCACTTCTGAAGGCAGAAGAATAGCGTTTAAAATTCAAATTTTGAACTGACAAGCTCAATCCTGAACCAGATGTGTGTACAGAAGAGCACAATCACACTTACTCATTTCAAAGGGGGAGGGGGGGAAGAAAAAAAAGGAATATTAAGAGTAACATTCTTTCAATTTCATATATTCTATTGGTTTAAATGTCATCATGTTATTTTGAGGCTTCCACAAAAAGAATACCTGTTGTAGGATTCACATTTTAGCACAAAATAAAACTGACTCTCCAAGGCAATTATTTTGAATGAGAACCACACTTTCAGCTTTTCATCTGGCATGTATTTACAGAATATAAAAACAGAAACAAATTGGGCGGATGCAGGTTCTGTTGCCCCCTTTAGACAGGATATTGTGTCAAAAAACAGTGAACTAAAGCATACTGCTCCTCTGGCCTTGCCACCTAAGCTGACATTTGCAGTATGCATATGCAGTACTAATAGGATAAAAGCATCACACATGCACCATTAATTCATAAAAGCATCAATGAAAAAAAAGAGAAGTGAAAAAAGGAGGAAAATTGTTTCAAAGCAGTTGATGGTCCCAGCCTGATTACAATTTGGCAGGGATTCCCTCCTCAGTTCTACTTCAGTTATGCAGTAAATTTGCAGTATTTCAACCAACCATGTCAGTCTGCCAAGAAACCAGATGCCCCCCTTTTCAATTACTTCTACAGAGTTTGAATAACTTTGAGAAAAAAATATTTTGAAAGTCAGGGAAGTTACAGTAAAAGACCACTGGGGGAGAAAAACTCAGCCACCCCTTTTTTCTCCTGTTTTGACCCGAGGGAGAATTTCTCAGCCACATAAATGCTGGTACAGCAGGACTCTATTGGGAAGCTCAGCATGGCCACCATCCACAGTGTGCAACAGGTTTCACTTAATGTTCGGGCTTCATTTGGTTGTCTGTTCTTTTCTTACATTACTTTGTCTGCTTCTTCAACTACCAAACTCCATGGCAACATTCAGCAACAGCACAAGGATGGCTTGCTAAGTGGGAAAGATTTTAGTATGACTTAGAGCAGAATGTTTAGACCCTGCTTTCACATAATCAGATTTCCTTCTGATCATGTCCATAGCTACTATGCATAATATCATGAATAAATTAAAAGTCACGGGCTTATACACTTTAAAAAATATATACATTTATAGTATATTATTAAGTCTTTGCTTTCTCCTTCCAGTTTTTTCTTTTAACAATATAAATTAAAAAGTAAAATTAGCTCTGCAGTTCTTTACAAATATGTACTCTAGATAATTAATTTTCTAAAATAAGATCTCCCACTGATATTACTTGAATTTATTGCTTGTCAAGTGTATATTTATTTTTAAAATGCTTTAATTTAAATAAATGTATATTTAAATTGTGTGTGATTATAGATTTTGTTGCTATAACAATTGTAAAAAGGAAATTAAACTTAGTAGAGTTGTTCAGCCTATTTCATTCACTATATGAAGAAAAAAAAATTTCCAAAATCATTAGCATCCAAAATTTGTCAAATACTGTGATAATGAACACCTTTGCTATGAAGAAGTGCTGAGAGAATTGGTGTGGTTCAGCCCAGACAAGAGAAGGCTCAAGGAAAGCCTTACTGCAGCCATCCATTATTGAAAGGCTTATGATAAAGAGCGAGGTAGGCCTTACAGCAATTTCTGTAGGAATTGAAAGAAGGCAACAGTTTTAAAAGGAAAGAGGGCAGATTTAGATTAGATATTAGGAAGAAATTCTTTACTGTGAGGGTGGTGAGGCACTGGAACAGGTTGTCCAGAGAAGCTGTGGATGCCCTTTCCCTTTAAGTGTTCAAAGCCAAGCTGGATGAAGCTCTGAGCAAGATGTCCCTGCCCCTGGCAGGGGATTGGAACTGGATGATCTTTAAGGTTCCTTTCAACCCAAACCATCCTATGATTCTAGGACAGTGTGACCCTGTTCCTTCTCTAAGCTGTTACATCTGCCATACAAAAAAAAAAAACCCAAATTACGGACTTACATGTTTCCACAAGGGCAAGTATTTTTCCTAGCATTTATCCTGAACATATACCTCTCAGCGCACAACAATTTTTGAATTATATTCATACCTTCAGGAAGCAGACAAGCACTCCAAACTTTGCCCTCTTTAGTAATTTTTTTCTTAAAATTGAAAATTGAACAGCCTATGCTTTAGTTTCAGGAACTAGCTCTCTCATTCCAGCACCTGTGTTTTAGTTGAGAACAAGGTATGGAAAGAAGGCAGCTGTTTCCACTCATCTTGGCATATAAGAATTTCATCACCATACAAAGCTAATCATTGCTACTGATGGCTCTCTGCCACCTTTGATTATCTGGTCATTCCAGTACTCCAATGGAAGTACTTTATATGCTGAACAAGCTGAATCTAGAATGCACTCTTTTAGGGCTAGCTACATCTTAAACCAAATACCAAATGAATGCCATACCAAGCCTCATGGTCACAGAGCAGCACTAAGGAAGCCACAAGAGAAAACCAGCATTTTCTAATTTGATGCATATCTGAGCTCTTGAATTACCAATGAAAAAGAAAAAAAATAGGTAACAAAAGAAAAGGAAACAGAAGGTGAAAATTTATTGTTTTCCAAAAGATGAAGGAACAAAAGAAAAGGAAGCAGAAGGTGAAAATGAATTGCTTTCTGAAAGACTAAGGAGACAAAAGGAGATGGTATATCTAGAGGGACTGCTCAGGATTTCTTATAATGCTCTTTTTCTTAAGCCCGGGGGTATGTGAGGAAAGCCTGCTTCAAGTATTTGAAATTGCAAATTTATGAGTTTTATTTATGCATTTTTCAGGAAGCAGATTCCCCACAAGGTCTACTGTTTCTCCTCTGGACAGTCTAAAACACAGTCAGCCTAGTGACATGGGATTCTCCAGGACAACCCACCTTGCCACATCGAGTGAAACAGGTATGGATGATTACAACAGCAGCATTTCAAACCTCATTCTCTCTGCATGAAAGGGAATGCAGTGGAACGCTGAAGTAATTCTCAAGTATGAGACAATTACTAAAGGGTGGGAGACAAAAAACACTGACAAAGGACTGAAGAAATACTCTTCACCAGCCCAGCACAACGCTTCACATTCTGCCACAAATCCTCTACCAGTTTTAGCATGAGAACTTTTGGAGACACTGCTGATGAAAAAGATAAGCAAACAAAATTTTAAAAAAAGTAATCAATCCATAACAGCAAGACATACATTAATAAGTTGCTTCAAAGAACTCTCTGGAGAGTCAGAAAAATTATAGAGAATAAGAACACAAAAAGAAGTATGCAGTATCAACCACAAGAAATATCTGGCAGCAAGAATGGTTTTCATTCTGAGTTACTCTATATGAGGGTGAATACAATGCAGACACAGAAGAGCAACAGGAAGGATTGTTAGCAGTAGTTCACCAGCTATGAAATCACAACAGAATTATGCTTAAAATGTACTGTAGTATGTCTGTTCAGCTTATATGGGAGGAAAGGGAAGACACTAAGAGCTGAAATACATGCATAAGAACACAAAATTTTGCCAGACCTTTTCAGGACAATAAATTAAGAGTAAAGGATTTTTCCCTATTAGGAAAAGCATATTTATTTTTCCTGTCTGGAAACAAATGTTCCCAATAAATGAGACTGCTGAGCACTTTAGATGCATGTTTATATTCTTGCATATAAACATTAAATCTGCTAAAATATAAGATGCCAGTTGATCATGCTCAATAATATTTTAATATCTTATGAGGAAGAAAGTTGTTACAAGTAGTTTTATCAGTGATGCTCTTAAAAGTAAACTCAGTAATAAAGTTATTGATACTTACATTTAAAGGTAACAGTTGTAAAAAAGTCTTACAGCAGATGGGAGACTCTCTAAAAACACATCTTTCTCATAAAAAATGTGTAAACAGACGTTCTTGTAATAGAAGAATTACAGAAATTTGAACCTAAGTCCAAAAATAGCATGAGAAGTCTCACTTCTGTTTCTGTCTAAAGCTCAAACCAAAGCTTTTCTTTGGTGGAGCCAAAAGCCTTCCTTACACAGGGGAAAGCTTTTGGCTCCACCAAAACTTTCCCCTGTGTAAGGAAAAGCTTTTCCTTAGGTTTGAGGCATACTGCAAATATTCAGTATTCCAGATGCCTTTCTACGCTTGCCACTCCTGTACTCACAAGTCCCCTACTTTTCACAGAATCTCAGAATCAGAATGAGCTCTATTGGAAAGGACCCACAGGGATCATCAAGTCCAACTCCCACAAGCCATCCTGATTGTTGATTTATATCACACTAATTCTTTCAATAGGTAAGAGTATGGGGGGAAGCTGGGCTGACCATAACCATCCTGATTGTTGATTTATATCACACTAATTCTTTCAATAGGTAAGAAAAGAGTATAGGGGGAAGCTGGGCTGACCATAATGTTATGGACATTGTAATTCTAACATCTATATCATTCAGACTTCCATGATGATTCTGAAAACAATGTTCAGCACAAGTGAACTGGATATTATATAGTACTTACTCAAGATCAGCTAATTTTCATTGTTTTGTCTTCTTTTTCACTATTTCCTTCTAATTTATATATCAGCAAGCTTAAGACCATTTTAACATAGGCTCTAAAAATAACACTTGGTATGGATACATATTGAAGCACTTCATTGCAAATTATTCCAACCACACATTAATCACATGCAAAGGTTGTTCAAATATATTCTTTGTTCAGTGACTATCCTTGTCCCAAAAGTGAATGATCAATAAAAGAAAGTCAAGACCTTGACCACAAAAAATCCACATTGTAACACTAAATCAACAGTCATTCAACCCACTTTGCATACATTCATTTATTCAAAATCTTGCTTGCATAACTTAATGACTTTACATTTTTGGTATCTTCCTCTACAGGAGAACAGCAGTCGATACCACAGCAGCCCTGCCAAAGTACACACTGAGATTATGTGCTAGACTGTGACTTAGAGGAATGGGAACACAATGAATAAAGATTTTGAAGGCACAAGAAAGAGTAGTAAAAGCAAGGCATGGGGTTTTGGAAAATGGTCCAGGAGTTGCCAGGAGTCCCTTGGTGAGGGATGTTCTGCCAGGCAATCTTGAGGAGCAAAGAAAACAAGCAGACAAGACAAAAGAAAACAACTTAGTGTCACTTATCTGAGCCAAATCTCGAAGCAAGAAAACTCACATTGTACCTGGTTTTTGTTTTTTTTTCTTACAGGGCCTAGGGGAAGGCTGTTTTCTTCTTATGAGCTCACCAACTGGCTGCAAGGCAGCTCCCATATTCTGTGGGACCAAATCTCCTAGGCTCTGCAGAAGGAAAAGCATTTCTTCTTCTAACTGCAGTAACTCTGCTGAGGACCTACCCAGCTTCCCACAGAAAGCACTAATCAACAGAGGGAGAAGTTTGAAAATTTTCCCAAAAGAAGGGTAGGGCATAGTATAACAACCAAAAACTTTACAAGCTTGTCTAATCTGATCATAGGATAAAGTGTAGATACCAAATTCCAGTGTGTCCTGTGTGAAAGAGCACAACACTGATAATGATATTTCCATTTTTTTTAATATTAAATGTCAAGGAATTTAAGTTCTGCTTATCATGCACTATTCACAGTCTCCTTAACTACAGGAGCATCAGATATTGTGGCTTTTAAGCTAAATTATATCTGCCATTTTAGAAATATTTCAGGTGCTATTTGGGAAGATAACATTTCTATGGCAAATGAAGAAATAGAAATACTATTTAAACTCAACTTAGTAAAGCAGTTATCACTGCCAAATAGACTACCAATTTTGTTACTACAGAGGGAAGAAAAAGTAGTCCAAACTTGTTATATGTGGGTATATGTTATACCCACATATAACATTAAGGACAAAAGTTTAAATTTAGAAATGTTTTATAAGGCACTTTGAATGCTAATAAAATACAGTCAAATTTACAACAAAAATCATTGCCCAAACATAACCAAAACTTTGGAAATATCAGGATATTGATTCACTGCTCTTGAAAGCTTCCATGTACTGCTTTTATAACTGATACTTTTTCCTCTGCTCGCTAAAGCCAAATCTGTCTCCTCTGCCTTGGGAAAGAAGGCAGTGGATGAAAACTCAAGCATCACTCCATTCTTAGTGATTACTCTTCAAGGACCTGGAATTTCAAAAATTTCTCATACATTTCAGAAGAGTGTGTGACAAAAGTTTGTTGTTTTGAGTGAGAAAATACTGAAACTGAATTTGTCCAGCCTAGAACTATATTATATATAGATATATCTTCATTGTTTGTTTGTATTTTTAGTACACACAGAAGTCAGTGAAATGTTCCAACATTCTAGACTAGGACTTTGCTGTAAAAACCTGTATGATGCTTTCCATAATATGGTATTGGTGAAAGCACAATACATGTTTTAGGCTGTGCTGCTGCTCTGTGGCAGCTGGCAATATTCTGTGTGAAATGAGCAGTGCTGGGCAGTCAGTGTACCTGGCAATTCCCTGGATGCAATTTCTTTTGGAAGACTCATGTTCTAGAATGCTAATAAAATACAGTCAAATTTCCAACAAAAATCATTGCCCAAACATAACCAAAACTTAGGAAATATCAGGATATTGATTCACTGCTCTTGAAAGCTTCCATGTACTGCTTTTATAACTGATACTTTTTCCTCTGCTCGCTAAAGCCAAATCTGTCTCCTCTGCCTTGGGAAAGAAGGCAGTGGATGAAAAATCAAGCATCACTCCATCCTTGGTGATTACTCTTCAATTTCAAAAATTTCTCATACATTTGAGAAGAGTGTGTGACAAAAGTTTGGTTTTTTGAGTGAGAAAATACTGACAGGAAACTGAATTTGTCCAGCCTAGAACTATATTATATATAGATATATCTTCATTGTTTGTTTGTATTTTTAGTACACACAGAAGTCAGTGAAATGTTCCAACATTCTAGACTAGGACTTTGCTGTAAAAACCTGTATGATGCTTTCCATAATATGGTATTGCATGGGAGGTGAAAGCACAATACATGTTTTAGGCTGTGCTGCTGCTCTGTGGCAGCTGGCAATATTCTGTGTGAAATGAGCAGTGCTGGGCAGTCAGTGTACCTGGCAATTCCCTGGATGCAATTTCTTTTGGAAGACTCATGTTCTACCCTTCTCTAACCCAGCCACACAAAGTTTGATGGGTTCCAAGCATTTTGGTTTTATGCACTCAGAAGGAGAGAATTCTTGGCAGATGCTACCTATCTCTGGGGTTTGCTACTGGCAGAAATTAAATCAAGAGCAAACTTGGCTATAATCAGAATGAATCACAAGACTTCTCTTCCATGCACTTCCTTCTGACTAGAGGCCATGACATCCTGAAGCTACATGCACTGAACAGATGCTACTCATATCCCCATACTTCAAGCTGTAGGCAATGTGGGCAGTATCTTAATTTTTCTTTTTTTTACATGAAGTATTAACACCTCAAAAGTGTAACACTGAGAGGTTTACACAAATAGTGTGGTGTCTGTAATTTTCTAAACATATCCAGCACACATCGCTTTATGAGATATTAACTCTTATGAAATGTCTCCCAAAGATCCAATTATCTACTTACATTTTACATCACAGACTGAGATAGGAGAGAAGCATGGTTACTTCCAGAAAGGTACTTCATCTAAATGAAATACTGCCTCCAAGGAAAAACATAAATGCTTTGCAGAACAATTACACTATTTGGAAAAGAAAAACAAACGACAAACAAAACCAGCACAAATCCAAACACCAAAAAGAAAGCACACAAAATAATCCTGAACCAAGCACAAACAAAAAAATCTAAACCAAACACCTCCATCCTCCATAAACCACACTAAAGATTAAAATAGATAAACATGCTAAACAAGTTTTACTTTTTCCTGTTTTGTATAAGCCAAAACAATTAGTTATTTCTGACTTATGTTTAAAAAAGAGATAAAAATATTCAAAAAACTATGTTCAAAACTTAATTTTATATGGCAATATTGTCCAACAAAACCTCATGGAAATCAAACATATAAAGTAATTGTCAATTATAATTCTTTTGAAAACAGAGAGAAATGATGCTGCAAAGTGGATCTTGTGAAGTAATTCTTAGAGACAGTATTTTTACATAATAGCCTGTAAAACTCTTAACATTCTATTTTTTTAAGTTCACCTTGAACTACAGGAAGGATATCTCTGAAAGCACTTAAGTAAACTAATAGGAAACAAAGCTGTTTTGCTAAGACAGTCATTCCCTAAAAATATCTTTTCTGTAGCATAGACATGTTGTTAAAGGTATTTAAGTCATATTATGAAGAAAGCTCTTTCTCCCTTAAATCCAATTGATCAGATTATGAAATTACCAGGAATAATCCAATCATTTATTTTCAACCAAGGATATCACTATTCCTTCAAACTGTACTTTGTAATGCCTATTAATGATGAAATATTGTCACAGTGGTTTATAAGCCACAAGCTTCCAGCTTTTAATCAGACCTTTGACTTTCATGAAAACTCCCAGTCCTGCACTACCACCTCATTTTCTTCCCATTTTGGCTGCCAGCAGAGGATGCAGTTTTTTATGGAAGACCCATACTTTTATGATAGGCAAGTCTTTTGCCATATGTACACTGCATTTTAAGCATGTTTCAGCGTCTACACAAGGTTCAAAATTCTCCCATCACGTTTGTACTGACAACACCAGGCAGCACTGCCCAGAGAAACCAATGGTCTCCCCTGGGTCTGGCAACCACACAACTTCAGAAAAGCATTTCAGCCTCTTTAATCATGAAGGCAAAAAGAGAAAGTACCTCTCCTAAATATCCTCTTAAGGTGCTTAAGAAATCATCATCCTAATATGCTTAACCTCGATGCAAAAATAAACACCTTCCATGCTCCTGATGAAATAATTTTTTGGATCAACATGCACATCAGCTGAGGCCTGATATTTGTTTTTGATAAATGTCTCATACTGTAATGACATTTATCTGGCAGCATCATTATCTATAGTAGCATCTTTATCAAGCAGGAATCATGTTGCTACAACATTATTTTTTACTGGTCAGCTTTTTTTGTAATAGTCATCACAAAGAGTACAGCCTGCTAATTTTAATCCTTGGAATTTAAGTGTTTATTAAGGGGTTTATTTAGGGGTTGTTTTAATTTAGATGGAGAAGAATAAAAGACCATGGTAGCTAAAATGACATCAGAGCTTAGGTGAGAGGATGCTTAAAGTAAAAATATTGAGAGAAGAGGTGCTATAAATAGAGAAAAGTCTGGGCTTGGCTAACTTAAGACCAATAATAGGGCCGTATTTAACTTAGGAAAGGGTTTCAAGTAGCAGGAATGCTTAATTACTTAATTACTTGTTTTTCTCACAATCCAGCAAACACAGTGCAGCAGAGAGGAAGCATCGCTTGGGAACTCATTA
Organism: Pyrgilauda ruficollis; assembly: GCF_017590135.1. Classification (NCBI taxonomy): domain Eukaryota; kingdom Metazoa; phylum Chordata; class Aves; order Passeriformes; family Passeridae; genus Pyrgilauda; species Pyrgilauda ruficollis. Next base: position 6,870,497 of record NW_024525156.1, read on the forward strand.
CTAAACCCACCCCAAAGTTTAACTTCTGTGGAGTTTGTTCCCTTCAGCTCGTGCTTATTAATATCATCATGAGTACCTCCTCTTCAGTTTCACACCCACTAATAAAATCTGAATCAAGTTCAAACAGAGACTGAATTTTTCTAAACTGACTTATTTTTCTCTTCTTGGGAAACTTTCTTGACTTTGTTCCTGGCATCAGCAGTCACTCTAAAGCAAACATAAACATAAAAGCTATTTAAAACTCTAAGGAAGTAACGCTGTCTTACAAGGGCAAAGTATAAATGGACATGTTCACAACATCACATAGAAAGACACACTGTTCAGAAACTGTTTTCATTTCATCTTGCAGTGAGTTGCAGGACTTGGCAAGATTTCAGGTTTATTTCGCTATATCCTTAAGTGGAACCCCTGAGTATGAAAAGTACTTTATCATTACACAGTTTTGAAGGAAAAAAAATCAAACATTTTTTTTCTCCTCCATAAAAACAAACCTCTTATGAAAATCTCCAAGAACTGCCCACTTGATAACCATGGCGCTGCCAGGAGTTGAAAAATTCCCAAATAAATGAGAAGATAAAAAGCAGAATAAATGCAAAATCACAATAAGTTCATGATCACTTCTATTAAGAAAAGCTTGTGTTATTTAATGATCTATCATGAAAACAACAGATATTTTCTGTTCTTTTGCTGGTCTCAGAGCAAACACAGCCTAATTAATGCATTAAATACACTATTGTTTAAGGTAACAAAAGACATCATAATTTCATTTTCCTTTTTAAATTACACAACAATAAGGTGTCATATCCACACATATGCAGAAGACAAATTTGCTACAAGCTGCAATTATTGGATTTCTACATTATGACACAATTTTATTGCATCTGCAATAAGATGTCATTATAGCATTTACATAGAGGTAGGACTTTTAAAATTTTCCTAAGGAAACATAACAGGTTCATTTATCATTGTACAGAGAAAAACTGAGCAACTGAAGAGTATATATTAGTGATTAGATTTTGAATTAAGTATCAAATTATCAATAAGTGACTTTCTTTGGGGCTTGCTTTCAAGCCACATTAGCTTTTTACTTATTACATTTTAAAAATGGATAAAATTTATTACAGGAAAGAAAGAAACAAAAATGCTGTAAAAATAAAAAAAAAATAAAAAATAAAAATAAAAAAAAAAAAAAAAGAAAAGAGAAGAAAAGAAAAGAAAAAGCTCCTGAAAGAAATGAAGGGTAACTGCTGCCAGATTTCAAATAAGCATTTTTAGGAAGTCTGGGCAGGGGAGGGGAAGAGCTTGGCAGGTAGACAAAGGCCATTTTCCCCTCTAGCTTTCAAATGAGCAATAAACTAAAAGCTATTCACTTCCATCTCTCACTTAACATAGCCACAGTCAAAGCAATGATTTCTTTGCTCAGATGAAGTGCCCTTTAAGCATGTCCTAGATTTGCAATGAATTCAGTGTGATTTTAGCTATACAACTTCCCCTGACTTAAACGGAAAATGCATGACAAAAAGACGAAGCAATTTTATATAGAACTCCTTGAGATGATCACTACACTCGTAAGTCAGGTTTTAGAAACCTAAGGACATCTCTTTTTTTCTAGTTCCTACCACCAACAAATTGTAAAACATGGCTTTTTAATTTAAGTACACGCATATAAAGAATTACAGTAACTGTCTTTGCCAACAATAAATACACACATTTAGATGATTAAATGAGACAGGATACTTCTACTCACTAACCAAGTAGTTTGATCAATTTATTGTGTAAAATTAGATCTGAAACAAAATTAGCTTCCCTTTTTAAAATTTAATTATATAGAAATAGACAATAAAAATATGGTATACATAACATAGCAATGGTTTCTTGCATAGATCCCATGACAGAAGTTTTCAAATCCATTTTGAACAGCTAACACCCCATTGATGAAATGCCTCTATATTACTTTCTTTTTCTGTTTATGCTTTTCAGGAACTATGATTACTTCAGTAAAAATATGGAAGCTTTAAATAAAGGTAAAGGAAAACTAAGTGGAATTTAGGTGGTTTGTTGTCCTTTTTTTGTTTGTTTTTAAGTAACACATGTAGGAAAATTATTTAAAATTAATAATACCATCCATTTGGTACTGTTCAGCTAAAGTTGAAGTAGACTTCCATGAGAAGCACTGGTGAAGTCAAACTCCATGCATAAATGAGAGTAGCATAATCAGTTTGCTAAAGTAGATCCTTCATTATAATTTTTTATACTTTTGCTTAAGGTCAAACACTAACTATGACTATTTAATATTTTAAGAAATACATTAAATACTAATTTTTTTTTCAAAGCTGTTGCAGCAATGTAAGACATTTGATAACAAGTCTTTGTTCACTGCTAAAGCATTAAGAAATCTTAAAACTTCCCCTAAGTTGCTTATCTTTTACAAAGTTTCCCATCAGAAATGGAAATACTGTAAGACAGCAAAATCTCAATCAGAGATGAAGAATAATTTTTCATAACTATTATGTAAATGTGTATGTCCAATACTACTTTCTCTAACTTTCTTTAAGAGTTAGACTTAAAATAAATAAGATACCATACATCTGCAGATCAACACCTCAGTCTTGCTGTCACGGCTGTCAGTGTTACCTTTGAATTTCTGATGGTAGAAAATCCTAAGGGAAATGTACAGCTAATGCTTTAGAAGAAAACTATGAAAGCACCACTTTTATCTGTTAAAAGATGGAGCAACTAAATGAGCAATATTCCTTCTTTTTTCATCACTTCAGCTTTGTAGTTAGAATACTAAAATACCAGGTTGGAAGAGACCTCAAGGATAATCTGGCCCAACCTTTCCTGGCAAAAGCACAGTCTAGTCAAGATGGCCCAGCCCCCTGTCCAGCTGGCTCTTGTAAGTGTTTGACATTGGGGAATCCACCACTTCCCTAGGGAGATTATTCCAATGAGTAATTGTTTTCATTGTGAAAAAGTTTCCTCTTATGTTCAACCAGAATCTCCATGGAGAAACTTGGATTCATTACACCTCATTTTTCCATGTGATTCCTTGTAAAAATGGACTCTCCATGTTCTTTTTAGCCAGCCTTTAAATACTGGAACACAGTGATAAGCCTTCTTTTATCCGGGCTGAACAAACCCAGTTCTCTCGGCCTTTCCTCACATGGCACACTTCCCAGTCCTTTGATCATATTTGTGGTCCTTCTGTGGATCCTCTCCAGCTTGTGCACACTTTTTTTGTAGAGCAGAAATCAAAACTGAACACAGTACACAGGTGTGGGTGCTGAGCTTGTTTCTGGAAATACTAGCAAGTATAAAAATACAATAAATAAGAGAAAAAAAAAGATGTCTAAGGAGGGGCAAGACTGTGTGTTCATCATGCAAGAGTTTTCAGTTTAAAAAACCTGCAAGTGCATATCTGTAAGTACACCCTACATATTACAGCCATGTTTATGGGCACATACATATGCATACATGCCTGCATATTTACTTTAAAGCACTCATTACATAGTAATCCACATCCTGTGACCCTTATGTGACATAGATTCATGGGAGCCCTTCATTGCAGGCTGCTTCTTTCTGTGAAGTGGACAAATTCAAATAGGTACATATTATTTAGTACAAAGATCTTTGAATTTCACCATTCCACAGAAAGAAGGACACTGTGAGAAAGGACTACTGTGAGAAAGGAGTCTCCCTCACCTACAAATCAGTGAGACATCTCATCTGGGCAACTATGGGTTTAGAAGTGGTTTGGAAAATTGCAGTATTGGTGTCCCAAATCTCACAGACGTGTTGACAGGCAGAACTTTGCTCTTCAGAAGCTGTAGGACCACACTTGAATTCCTCAGTAAGAAAAGCAGGTCACTGGGAAAACAACTGTGAGGGAATGGTAACATTGCTCCTTTAATCAATATGCTGGCAGATTTACTTTCCTCCTACATCTACTTTCAGGAACAAAATACTATGAGAACCTTAGGGATACTGGTCTTAAAATAACTGCTGTGCAAGTTTTTAAAAGGCATTGGGGCACATGTTCTCTGCTAGAATCAGAAGGATGGGGAGAACACTGCAAGTGTGTTTTTCTCACTACAACAATGGAAAGCAAATTACTTTCAGTAGCAAAATACCAGTGAATTTAAGAGGTAAGACCCATGCCTATTAAGGCTTTCTTCTGTGTCATGCCAGGTTCTAAACTCACCTGGATGAATGAACTACATGTTCTTTGGAAGAAACTTTCCAGACATAAAAGAGCTGACATCCCAGGCATTCATATTATGAATATCCTATGGTACACTGGGTCACTGTAAGTTTCCACCTCATTTTCTAATCATACTGTAGCACAGTTTTCAGCCTACCACTGAGGACTTCATGTTTCTACCTAGAGAGCAATGAAGCTGATGAAATCTCTTCCTGAAGGGATCAGATCAAGTGAAACTAAATGAAAGCCCAAGTAAGAGCTCACTCTTTGCCTGCATTAGTAGCTCCCCATAGTTAGGCTATAGGGAATCTGTTGATGTGAATCTGATTCATTTTGAATGCTGAGTCCCAAAGAGCCTAAAATCCAAAACACGCAGAGAGGGTCCAAAATAATTTTTGCACTTTTTGAAGTACACATATTTCTAATTTTTGCACATTCTAATCGTTTGCACATTTGCACATGACTAGATAAAGAGTGTGTGGCTGCACCCAGAAATCACAGTGCACTGTGTACTCTAAACACAGCTGAAGGCTGCTCAGAACACAGCTCGTGCTTGCAAGGCAAATAGAGCACATGTTGTGTGCAAGTGTCACTCTTAGTGGGAGTTAAATCGCTCCATGTCACTTCAGGAGGTTTTTCTCGTACATGTAACAAATGTTATCCTATCTTTAGAGTCAGTAACAAAATAAAGAGGGGAAAGTGTTGCTTAAATGCAGCCAACTTGCAGATTCAGAAATAAGAAAGGGAAAATGCCAGGACAACAAAGAAAAGCAAAGGGGAAGAAAAGAAGATACAGTTCATTGAGTCATTTCTTCCTAAAGCATAGTGCTGAGAGGAAATGCTAAAAAAAAAAAAAATTTTTTTTTTTTTTTAGTCAATGTACAGTTTACCACAATCATCCTTGTATTTGAACTGCAAGTCCTTCCTTAGTCCCTGGCTCAATTCATTGGTGCTGGAAAGCAACAAGGCCAATTCCTTAGGCCCCAGATTACCAAAGACATAAAAGAAATGCCTCAAAACAAGAGCTCTGCAGATAGTGCAAGCAGTGAGCTGAAGAGGATGAAAGCTGTTTGATCCCCTCTAGGAAGAGGGAAGGAACGGGCCAGGAATAAGGCATATTGGTGAGACTGCTGAACAAAGATAACACTGGCTGTGCTCTGTCTCCAGAGAAAAACAGTGCAAACCAAATAAACAAAGCAATGTTCTTTCAGGACACATCCTCTGTCCTCTACCTCTCAGATGATTAAAGTCAGCTGGAAAAACAAATTGAAAAGAAATTAAGGAGACAGCTTTAACTTTATAAATTTCACAGAGACTGCAAGCAATTTTAAATATATGAATTCAGGGCAAAATGCCTGCTCAATGCCCACCTTGCCATTTCCTCCTAGCACCTGTACCATTTCCTGTTACCATTACTTCAAAAAACGAAGTTACCATGTTGGAATGCAGTTTCTGCTCTCGAGAGTGTTGTGAAAATTGAGTGGACATCAATTAGTCATCCCAACACACAAGCATATGCTGCGAATTTCAAAACACTGTGTAATTAAAGAGACTGCTTTAAATTGCTCACATATGGTGCTGCATTTCACCTCTAAGGAAAAGTAAACAGTTTTCAGCCTCGTAGAAAATTTTAAACATTATTACAACATTAATACTACCTCTTCCTCCTTGAAGAAATGTGTTTCCACAGTCATGTAATTCTCTGACCTGTCTACAAATCCCTAATACAGGAGAAAAACCTAAAACTCTCAACTTTATTATGCTTAAGCCCCATGCAGAATAGAATATCACGTGAAGACAAACCTGATTTCAGGATGACAGTAACAATATTTTAGCATAAAAAGAGAGCATCTGAAAAATTACTATTTTCTAGTTGTCTCAAATCATGGAACCATAGTATGGTTTCAACTGGAAGAGAAGTCAAAATTCATTTAATTCCAACCCTTCTGTTGTGGTCTGGGACATCTACTATTAGACTAGTTTGCTCAAAGTCCCATCTAATTTGGCCTTGAACACTGTGAAGGATGGGAAATTCAAAACTTCTCTTAACATCGTATTCCAGTGCTTCACCACCCTTCTTACAAAGAATTTCTTTCTAGTATCTAATCTAAATCTACCCTCCTCCAGCTTGATGCCATTCCTCCTTGTCCCATCAGTACATGTCCTTGTAAAAAGTCCTTCTTTGGCTTTCTTGTAACCCTCCTTTAGGTACTGGAAGTCTTCTATAAGGTTTTCCCAGAGCCTTCTCCTCCAGAAAAAACAGCTCTAATTCTCAGCCTTTCCTCACAGCAGAAGTGCTCCATCTCTCTGACCATCTCAGTGGCCTCCTCTGGACTCACTCCAACAGTTCCCTGTCCTCCCTGTGCTGAGGGTCCAGAGCTGGCTGCAGCACTGCAGGTGGGGTCTCACCAGAGCAGAGCAGAAGGGCAGAATCTCCTCCCTCCCCTGCTGCCCACGTTGCTTTGGATGCAGCCCAGGACACGTTTGGCTCTCTGGGCTGAGTGCCCATGGCTGGGTCATGTCCAGCCTCTCACTCAGCAGCACCCCCAAGTCCTTCTGGGTGGGGCTGCTCTGATCTGTCCATCCTCCTGTTCATACTCCAGCCATCCTCTGGGTTGGCACCAGAGGTTGTCCTGACCCAGGTGCAGCACCTTGCACTTGGTCTTGTTGGACCTCATGAGATTCCCATGATGCCAACTTCCAACTTGAGACACTTCAGTCACAACTTGTGTGGTTTTTCCCAGTTATTGAGTATTAAATTAAGCAATTTTCCCCCCACAATTAAGGCCATTTTGTTATCTCCAGACCCCAAAAATGTTTAGACAATTTTTTTTTTATAATTTTGAAGGCTCCTTTAGAATATGACCAGCATTTTTGTATTTCAGAAGGGTTCAATAGAAACCACTGTCCTTAATGATTAAATAAACTGGAATATGAAATTGCATTATGGTTTAGAAACAGAATTTAAGGTCCTGCTGAAGGAACTCTGGCATCCTTTTCTCATATGCCTAGTTTCTTAATGATACCTTAATGAAGCTTAGAGATAGGACTAGTTCTATTTAATTAAAACAAACATTTCTTGAAAGAGAATTTGATTAAGAATAAGGAAGGTCATATGGCTGGGAGTACAGACACTTGGGTCCTTTCACTGACCACCTTAATCCACCTTGAGTGAATAACATTTTCTTTTCTCTTATTCATTTCCTTGTCTGTAAACCTGAGAATTGAAGAGAAGGAAGAAAAAAAAAAGATACCAGCCACTGTTACAAATGTTTTGAACAATAATTTTTTTTTTTTTTTAAACAGTAAAGACATGGACATTTCAGATAACAGGGGTCAGAATGGATTTTAGATACATCAGCTTGTATATCCAACTACTAACATATGCATTCACATATGAACATTTAAATCAATGTTATCAACAAGCATAGTGCAAGGTTGAGTTCCCTTCAATGTAAGCTTAAAGCCATTCAAACCATTTTGGAGGCCTTCCCTTTACTTTCATTTTCTGTGCTGTAAACTGCATGTTGCATACCACACAAGTCCATCTTCTTTTCTCTGTCTTCAATAATAATTACTCTTTTTTAAATTGGAGGCAAAATTTACATTTTCCAGAACTGGGAATAAAACAACTGGCTTTGTATTCTCTTCTTAATGGATAGAATGTACTACCCTGAAAATATCATTTTTTTACAATGGCATTAAACACTGCACAAAAATACAGATAGGTCAACTTCATTGTCATGTAAAAAGTTTTATAATTAGAAAGTAAGTTGTATTAAAGTAGACAGTAAACTATAGTACTGAGTAAACTGAGTCAACTAGTGAAGAGGTCCAAATCACCACTGGTTTTTTAATTTAGAAAATAGCACAGGGTGGAATTTAAATAATAAGCATCAAAAACACTATCAAGTTTTTAAAATATTTACAGTCTTTATTTTATATATATATTTATATTGTTAATGAAGAAGCCTAGTTATTAAAACTTTCTACAGTGCTGAAAAAGATATTTCCCCCAGACAGTGCATTCTGCTGGCCTTGCCTTATACAACAACCACAAATCGTGATTCAGATGTGAAAACGGTACCCTTGTCAGAAACTTTAAACTTTGCACTAGATTAAATGTGATCATCAAAGTCTGGCTTTTGGCTCTGGAAATCCTACCAGCTGTTTAACCACACTAGTTTCAATATCCAATTTAAAATATCATTTCACTGTCCAGTAGGATCTAGTAAGTCTACTGAAATATTCATAGTCCTGGATAACTATATAAGCAAAATCTTTGTATTAGCATGTCCTGTAAGTGATAGTGTGCAACCTTGTTATATTTATTCACTCGTTCAAAAGCCATGTCTGAGCAATGCAATGTATCTTTTCCACCAATTCAGATGAAAAAGTCTGTTTTGTTTAAGGGAGATTTTGCACAAGCAACTCTTAACTTCATGTTATAAAAATTACAGCAGAAGAGTATTGAAATTTCAAACTGGAAAGCCTTTACACCTTCTCCATAAGGTCACCTTCACAAAAATAGCACAATGGGCTTGGTTCAATCCATATCATTTTCCCGTTAAAATTCTGAATTGATTCCATAATCATATAAAACCAAGTTCAATACACAAGTAGAACTGTTGCCCTTGCAACTAAAATGCACACAGTAATGTGTAAAGAAAAAGAAAAAAATATTTTTTCTTTTCATTTCTGAGGTTCACTTCTTAGAAAGGTATTTTCTACACTTAGTGACATTTCTCAGCATAATTCTGAGAATTAATCAGATTACTTTCAAGAAAATGTCAAACCATTGCCCCAAGCAATGTTCTGAAAATTAAACTTACATTTCATTCTGTTCAAAAGAAATGAACTCCTTTTTTCTAATGAACACTTTTCTTTATATTAAAAATGAGCATATTTGCTGCTTAATATAAATATGCTTTCAATTACAATCAGCTTTACTGTTTTGGATATCTGCAATGTGATAACCAGAAACTTTGATTCTATTGTTCCACATAACAGGCAAGCAACAAATGTATTTGTGATTCTGTTGCATTAAAAAAAAAAAGAAAAGAAAAAAAAAAGAAAGATCTTTTACTTGACAGATAGTTTGGATGAACTCATTTTCATATGAATTGGTAGCTTTGCTGTAAATTCTGCTCAGCACTTCCGAAGGACGGGACTAGAGACAAAACCATGTATTTTGAGCACACTCAATGAGCTAGAGACCTCAAGTGGCAATATCATACACCAGAGAAGATAGGGCAAATCAAACAGATATTCTACTCTCCCCTCACAGCAAAAATGGAGTTAGAATTGAGTGTGGAATAGGGAGAAAAAAATGGGATGTGACCAGATTCCATGCAGCCAACTGTCAGATTCCAGCTAGAAAACTAATTACACAGAAATGAGAAAGAAACAGCTGAAGAGAAATCAGTCCTGCAAAGAAAGGTCAAGTAGCTGCCAGGAGAAACTCTGCTTGGTTCAGGTGTCAGTCTCTTCTCCCATGTCACAAGGAACGGGACAAGAGGAAATGGCCTTAAGTTGTACCAGGGGAAGTTTAGTTTGGATATTTGGAAAAATTTCTTCACTGAAAGGGTTGTCAAGAATTGTCACAGCCTACTCAGAGAAGTGGTGGAGCCACCATCCTTGGAGGTATTTAACAGATGTGTTGATGCAGCACTGAGAGAAATGGTTTAGTGGTGAATTTGGCTGATGGGTTAAGTGTTGGACTTGATGATCTTAGAGGTCTTTTCCAACCTAAATGATTCCATGAAATTCATTCATATGGTTATGAAAGCATCATGCTGATGAATAAAGGCAGCAGCACAGCTACCTCACTTACTTCTCACAGCGGTAAATTGTCAGCTGGAAACATAAACATTGCCAGCAGTTTCACCCTGTTAACCACTAGCAGACCAGGATGAAGGTCCACTAGTAGGAAAACCATGCTGTGCAACTCTCCAGTAACTGACCTGACATTTTCAGTCTGCCCTGTATCCCGTGTTTGAATCCTCTCGTCTGCAGTAGCCTCATGCACAGACACTGCTATCCCCCACTGTCTCTCTGGGAGTTCCCCTGGACCCTCTGGTCACTCCACCAGCCAAATCCTGATGCTCAGCACACCGAAGTCCTCAACCTCCTCACCAGCTGGAGTAATCTTAAGATGCCCTTCCATTGCAACCCATGATTTGCCCCATACCCTTGGGCAGTGAGTGCACACAGACGCTGCAATGGGTGCTCACAGAAATGTGTGTCAACCCTAAGCCATTAGGCTGAAATAATAGGGTTTCCCACCTGCCATCACATCTCTCTTCATGCATGTGAAGATGTGTATTTTTATATAACTTCCTATTTTGAAAGGGAGTCATCAGATAAAGAACTGTAAGAATGTATGAAAAAGTGAAGCATGGAATAATAATTCTTGTATGTCCTTACTTGTATGAAGCATCAAATATCTAGAACCAAGAATGTGGTAAAAAACACAGTTGCACTTTATTCTGTATTTAAAAGTTTATAAATACCTAATCCATTGTTTCTTCTAGCAAGTCAGAAAAAAAAAAAAAATTCATTCATTAAGGAAGAAAAAAGTGAATGAAAAAGGGCACTTCTGTGTTGTTGGGAAGATTCAGAGATTTCACTGTAGACTACAAATCAGCCACAGAATGATCAAAAATTATCTCTGATTTCAATAAAAAAATTTAAGGGACTAAGGTTAGAAGAATACATAGTGTCACCATTTCCCCCCACCTCCCTCCCATAAAGTGGGTAGGAATATATATGGTCAAAATATATGCTTCAGCTGTAGCTTTGGCTAGCCTTTTAAACAGAATATGCAGTAAAAATTTCAGAGACCTTAGGACCATCTCTTTGTGCTATGAATATTTGTCAAAATGAGGATTTCTTTGGCTTAAAAAGGAGGCTCAGAAAAGCTAAGATACATCCAGAAAAATCATTCAAAAATTCATAAGCTGGAATGAGAACATACATATCTAAGAATCTACAAATGCTCTGAAGAAAAAAAAAATTATAAATCACATTATGCATACAGTTACGAATAGGTATATGTCCTGATCTATGGAAACAGATTTTTCTTCAGAATCATATAATGACTATTTTTTGTCCCATTTATAACCAAATAAAATGAGAAATATAGCCTTAAATGGCACATTTTTTTCCTTTTTTCCCCCCATAACCATTCAGAATATAGATTGGCACACAATCAGGGTCCCATTTAGGATATGGATTTGGAACTTTCTCAGTTCAAATTACTGGAATAAGATTTACACCCACAATTTGATTTCAGTGTCTTTTCATTTGAATGTCTTCCAGAATACTAATACATAGACATTTAAAAACAATTTAATTATACTTAAGACCTAAACCCCTCGCAAAGAGGGGATTACTTTTCATACTTACAAATGTGACTAGCAATGTGAGTAGTAATAACCATAATTAGCAGTCTCAGTTAACAAATGAAACACTGTACAAAACTTGCATGTTATTACTTTTACTACAAACCATATTGATTGAAACCTTACAGATGTTAGCAGTCAACTTAAATATGTGCAGGCCTGAGGTACATTACGGGCAAGGGGGAGCATGCCAGATTTACAGAAGCACTTACATACCTTAATTACTAGCATGGGAAGAATTATGTACAATTTTAACCCCCCGCCCCCCAAAGCCAGGACAGACCACCTCACATACTCCCATAGTGAAGGCTGCCTGCCTTCACACCCTGAGGTAGCCCTGAACACAGACCCAAATCCCTACCTGCAGCTGCAATGCACAGCAATCTCAGGGCAGCATACCTGTTCCATATAATAGATCAATCAATAAAAAACCAAGAATAGCTGGGTAAGTTGATATGCACAAGTTAAAATGCCACTTAGAATTCTTCCCTGATAACAGATTAAATTTTACTTTGCAAGTGAAATTACCAAGAACTGTTCTTAAAATATTAAGTAGGCTGAATAAAAAGAATACCCCCTGTAAATTCTCCATTGATAAAATAATTAAAGTAATTATGTGTCTATCAAGATAACATTTTATATTAAATAGGGAACAGAATACAGAAGGACAATTTTCCTCTGCTGAAAGCAGTAGTAATGTTAGTGTTCTTCTCTTAGGGCATTTCTTTATGTACATTAAAATATTCCAAAAATGGATCCCCATGATACACATTGAATTATATATACAGGTACGTACAGATGTGAAATTTTTTGTTCAGTGGGAAAGAGCACAGATGATACCCATGAACGGAAATGACAGTGGAAAGAGTTAATAAATCCAAAGACAAACATATGATAAGTGTGTTAAGTTCTGACATCCATAGTACAAAGAATGTGCACTGAAAGAGAACCATGACAACACTTCTATACTGAAAAAAAAACAAAAAACCCATTATGTTTAAAATAAATTATCAACAACCTGGTAGATTACAGAAAAAACTTGATTTCCATATGGGAAGATATAAACTAGACAGAAATACTACCTTTATGTGCTAGACCAAGAGGTGGATCTCAAGGACTGCTACATTGATATTCTGAACGCATTTCAAGCCTTTAATGAAAAGCTAATCATCCACAGCAGCAGTTTAGTAAGGATGTTTATTCACAGTGGACATCTTGCTTTACAGGTAAAATACTGTCTAAATAAGTTTTCTGAAAGTGAAAATTTTCAGATTTTTTTTTTTTTTCAGGGAAAAGAACAGTTTTAGTGAAAGACAAGTGAACTTAGTTTTCTTTCCCTGGATTGAATTTATTTCCTGAAGCTATTTCCCACAAAAGATTTTTCCAGTTTTCCTACTCTACTGCTGCACTTCAAAATAAGAAGGGGAGCTTAAATTAACAAATAAGAAAAAATTAAGGAAAAAAAAATCTAGACTACAGAATGTCCCAGACCTTTGCTTTATTTAAAGAATTTTAGAAAAATTTACATTCTGTCAAGAAATAAAAAAAACCCTAAACATAAAGAAAAAACCAAAAATACCCAAAACAAACAAAACCAACAACAACAAAAACCCCAAACAAACAAAATTAAGGACCAAGTGAGACTATGCCCAAAGCTACAAAAACTTGGGTGTGTGCAGTGCCCTTGGAGGAATACATAAGTCTCAAAGTCTTTGTGAGCAGGACACTCAAGTCCTTGGCAAAATAAATGCATTTTAATGAAGGATTACATGATTACTCAAGCTCAAAATATTTCCCCCTCAAGGTACATCAAATAGTCTTTGCTTTAATAAAAAGCACAGCAAACAAAGTTCCCTCTTTTGTAATTATAATATTTCAGCTGATTTTACATAGGGCTTACCAATAAAAGTTAAAATATCATTCACACAGCTTTAAAAAATCAGCAAGAGCCAAGAAAGTAAAATGATTACATTTAAGTCTATTTCATTCTCTCTCTGCATTTCTAATGTGGTGTGCAATCCCACATTCTTGGAAGAGATCTGAGCTACTGATTAAATGAGATCAAGGATAAAAAGAAGGATAAAATGTAGGCTCTTGTGACATGTGGTTCCAGGGTTTTTTCGTTCCTGCTATTGAGCCTATTTGTTTGTTTTTTAAAGAAAGCATGGATCATACAGCTGTACCTGCACTTGTTTCATCTATACCTACCACATGAAGGAACAGAACAATCCATTATCCCAAAACCAAGTATTTTAGGATTATGACCAATGCAAGCATACATTAAAATAATGCAATTTTTGCACCACAGAAAGCAGATTATGGAAAACCATTATATTCTACCACTGAACAAAAAGAAATTTGTGCAAATTCTATTGGGTCTTTATTACTCAGAGGTCACTGATTTGGTGCAGGTGTTTCAGATAGTTATCCATTTCAATTCACTGTTTCAATAATATAGTTTCCATTTTATTTATTTTTTTCTGAGAAATTACAGTGATTTACTCTATTTAGCTGGATTCAAGTTCACCTAGTGCAACAACAAACATGTCTTGTTTGTCTCAGAGAGACTAGAGAAAAAACTGGCTTGTTGGTTGGTTGATTTAAGGAAAAAAGGGATACCTAGCAACACTTCTGTTTCTTTCAATCATAAATTCTAAGTGAGACCATCTGCAAGGTGCCAGGCAGCATTCCAAGAAATCCTCTGAAATACAAATAATTTTACCTTTCTTGTAACTGTTGAGTCACGGGCTATTCTGAACTTTTAGAACAGATCACATCCTGGTCAAAGTATGTTTCTGGTCTAGTCTGTTCCTTCATTTAACCAATAATTATAAAAATCCTAGGTCATAGTCAAGAACATTTAACTTCATGTTTCTCTCAGAGCAAGGGTATATGCCTGAAGCCATCACATAAGACAACTGAGGTCTTTCATAAACTGTTTGACATGCAAAAAGACAAACCAGAATCCCCATCACTCCATTTTCCAAAGATTTCTTCATACTGTTTTGGTTTTTTCTTTCTCTGTAAATGCCAGCTAATACAACTGTGATGTTTTCATCTTGTGTTCAGTCTCAGGTAAGGATAGCATAATTCCAGATGCTTTGTTCTGATGTTTAATGCATTCTGTATCATCCTCTCACTGCTATCTTTGATTTTCCACATTCAGTGCACCCAGTCTTGAAAAGAAAAACAAAAAACCCACACAACCATAGTTTGGAAATTTGGAATAACAACTATGATTTTTTTATAGACCATAATGCTGCTGAAACAGTGAAAACACAGACACTCCCTAAAATACATTCTGACATTTTTGTGCACATACTCATAACAGGAATGAATAATTTTTAAACTTAAAATTCTTCTGTGTTTTTAGAGCAGAAAACACAATTGTTTTCATTGGGGGTGAATCAAGGGGGAAAGGGAAAAAAACCCAACCTCTTTCCATACTAATGTGTGAAAATATTATCCTGAAATTTAAACTATACTGAGCACGAATACTATTCAGCCAACTATCACACAAAATTGATGAAAGCACTGATTCAAGACATGCAGTACAGTGCTGTTTCCTCATAAAAGGTATCTGTATTTGGTACTCATTTTTCTGAAACTTGTCAGTAATAGGGAAGGAGAGTAAAGTTTTTAAACTAAATCCATGCTGCAACAGGAGAAGAAATAAGAAGAGAAGAAAATTGGACAAGATGATGTTCACTATATCAGCAACCTTCACTTTGAATTTGAATATCTTCCTCACATAAAAGCAAAGTCTGGAAAGTTTTATCTTTAATACAGACTCATTCCTGTCATCTTGTAATTAGCCTTCGAGCTGCTTTTATGCATCCAAGTTCCTTGAACTGACATTAGATAGAAATAAAGAATGAAATTATCTCCATCACTCCTATGCCCAATTCTTCTGACATCCTTTGCTCCCTCCTCCAATAACAGTTCTGAAAACATTGAAGCATTGTCCTGAAAACCATCCTAGGGAAAGATTTGCAAAGTCATCCTTTTAAAAATGGAATCCCTATTACTTCTTTTTTTAGAGCTAGAAAGCCTTCAATAATGCATTATCTGGCATCGTCTTCTTCGCCCTTTTGTTATTCATTATCAATTTGACCGATACTCCTACATATTGTCTGCCTTTGCTCTTGATTTATTCGCTCATGGTCACCATAGTGTCCACTGGAACCCCATGTCCTTTCCAGAACAGCTGGTTTTCAGCTGGGTGTCCCCCAGCATGTACTGGTGCTTATGGTGGCCTTTCCTGTGAGTTACTTAGCCAGGAGACATTTGTGAAGTCACACCACAGCCTGCTCAAAGCATGGCTCAAGCTAACTGGAACGGTCTTCAGGCAGTAACTGTGGAGTGATGAACCAGAGATTAAGTGCATCGTTCTTGCTTAACATCTCAGCTTCTGTTATAGTTTAGCAAGTCCTACTTCCTTTTCACCCAATAAACAGGGTGCCTACAGTCATGCAACAGTCATGCAACAGTCATGCAACATTGCCCTTGATGCTTTCCTTCTAAATACTTCCACCCTTTCAACTGCATTCATGCCGGCCCCTAAAGTAATGTAAACATCTTGTCCCCGCTAACATTTCCCGCTCCAACTGAAAAGTTATTCAGTTTAGAATAACTTTTCAGTTGGAGAGAGAAATGTTACTACTATGAAGCAGGAAGTAGAAAAATAGACATGCCACTAAACCCACAAAGACAATCCGTGGAGAATGCATCAGTGTTCAAAGCAGAGCAGCTTTCCACTTCCCCAAAAAGAACTCACAGGATTTGTCATAGCAGATCACATTGCTGCTCTGTAAAATCCAGTGTGCTGCCTCCAGCTCTGGCCAATACCTGATGCTACACAGAAAAGTGAGCAGCAGCATATTGCACCTGGCTAATCTTGAGAGATTTGCTCTTTAATTGCTAAGCGGAGCAGAAAAAAAACCAAACGCCCTGAACTTCCTCTTGGGCTATGTAAGTCATTCTGCTCATGTTTAAATTTAGCAATATAGACACTTTCAGGTGACACTGCATTAAATGCAGTCAATTAGAATTAGCTTCTTGCATTTATTTGATAGAGCCAATTTAGATAAATGTTCAAGCAGCTACAAATAATATAGCTCTGTCTCCCATAAAATCTAACTTACTAATGTGACTTTCCTAGTCACTACATGAACAGGTAATGACTGGGAATTTATTTCATGTTTTTTTTTCCACACAGACAAAGGGAAGGGTGCAGTCCACAGGCACTCAGAACTGCTAAAATTGGGATCTGGGTTAGTATAAAATTATTGCCCTTAACAGTAAGGAGGTTAGACTAGTTCCAAAACTCAAAAAAATATTTCCATGAATAAGACTGCAGAAAATAACAACCATAACAAAAAAATCATTAAGGGTTATCATATCTGGTGGTGCAAAATTTATCTCACCTGTTTATTGTTGCCCTTCCTTCCCCCTCCATCCCCACCTTGCCCCCAGTCCTTCTTATCTTCTGTTGCTGGCTCTACCAGAGAAAACTCTGAACAGATGAATTTCCACAGAAAATATCATTCATTGTATCCTGAAATAATACTCAGGCAGTGATAAGAAACAATGAGGACAGAGGAGCCACATTTTTGTAGTGAATGGTTACAACAACTATCTTTGACAACACGATATGAAAGTCATTTATTCAACCCAACACCAACATAATGGTTTCATGGAAAAAAAATGAGAACCCTTCATAAATTACTTCTTATGACTAAATTATGCCACATTCAACTCACATTTTTCTCAAGTTATCTCATTTGCTTTACAGATTGATGATGGTCTTCATCCCTAAGCCTCCATATTCTACAGGATAAACATTTTCAACCTACTCATCAATCTGTCACATTCCTCACAGTTTATGACCGTCTTCAATTTAGTCAAACTACTTTTGTTGGCAGAGTAGGGTATAGTGCAATTGGTTTTCTCACCATTTGAGATAAACAAGATGGACTTTAGCCTTCTTTTCTCAAGTCTTTCAAACACTTTTGTACAGATATGATATTGGTCTTGGAAGGCTGCTTGGTTTTGTTTCTTTTTATAGGACTAGCTTTGGTAAGTTTTAAATGGACAATAAATAAATTTGAAGCCAAAGGAAAATAAAATAAAATTTAATGTATTTTTTCAGGTCAATCCCACTACTTGTTTCCTCTTACAATTAGCCCCTTACCATACAAAAATCCACTTGAGGTGGACCACTTCAGCTGAGATCCTTAGACTCAGGATGCAAAATTCAAGTTTTTAAAATTCTATGGACTGTTTTTAGTTTTCTGATATTGGCATCAGAAGAGGCTACTGGCATGGAAAAGACTGAAAATATCTACTAGCTTAGGGTGATATTATCACACTATGATTTTCCCCAGCAAGGAAGTGGCAGATAGTATGTGTCCTGATAAAAAGGGATTACTATTTGGAATTGGTGGTTTTATTCTCATTGTTGGTAACATTGTCTTAGTTGTCAAACTACTTGTTTATTTTTTTCCATCATGTTTCTGAAAAAGCCATTTATTTTTATATTGTATTAGTTATGTAGCAATCACACATTGTCCAACCCTTTCAGATGTTTGCAACCAACAGAGGACTTTATATTCAGCCCATTACAGAAACAAGAGCTACCTGTTTTATATAGAAAAGCTCTCATTTGTAAATGCTTTTATCTACTAAGTGTTGCTCTAAGAGACAACAAGATGCTTGAATACACAGAGGAAAACTGAAGAAGTTTCCAGGAAACTCTCACTCATCCCCTCCAGTACGGGGAATTTGAAAGGAGGATATGGTACTTAGACAAATCAGAACAATATGAAAACCTCAAACACCTTTGGCTCTGGGTTTTTTTAACTTCAAAGTGAAGAATTTCAAAAGTTTCATGTTCATTATATTTAGTGAAATATGAGTTACATGTAAAAATTGAACCAAACTAAGGAGAAGTCACAATGAAATTGATAAATGTTAATCCTCACATCTCCACAGATGTCAAGACTTGTTTGCAGAAATCATGCAGTCTGTACTCTTCACCTTAATAAATTGGTGAGTAGCAATGCCGTACAAGCCAAGATAACTAACTAGCCTTTCTAAGATTATGTCCACCCAACATAACTTGAACATGTTTAAATGTACAAGAATAGTAATTCAGTAGTATAGCCTAATGTCTAAAGTCTATTTGTGTTGGAAATACAGTTTTTTTGGCTGATGAAAATCATAGAATCATTGAGTATCTCAAGTTGGAAGGAAACCATAAGGATCCTGGAATCCAGAATCTCACTGAACTCCGACAGGCTTGGTGCTCTAATTTCTTTCCTGGGAAGCCTGCTCCAGGGGCTGACCACCCTCTCAGTGAAGAGCCTTTTCCTGACGTCCAATCTGAGCCTCCCCTGAGAGAGCTCAGATATTATAAGGTGATGTGAGATGTTCTTATGCCTGACTAAAACCCACAAGTCTGGCACAATCTTGTGCCATCAGGTGGAAATGTATAGACTTTATCTGCCAGGAGTCTATAACACACCACAGTAGTTAGACTGACAATCAAACATTCCAAAACAGTGGTGTTTCAATACAGTGCTCAATAGGGCTCAGGCTATCTTCAACAGGATCAGGCAAATTACAGCTTTACACTGCTGAATTTCCCCTTCTACATTCCTTCTGACCTGCAGAAAGAAAGACAACCACATTTCAACATTTCCAGCAAACTCCATTCCCCACCATCATTGCTGCTGCTATTTTCCTTTATTGCCATACCCGTCTCCTTAAACTGATGTTGTCAGTTTGGCTGTCAGCACTGATCATGTCAGATATCCTAAAAATGGGTGCATTCAAGAATGGTGAAAAATACAATGTTACAGGATGGGATACTGCAAGGACTGCATTACACGTACATTCTAGGAAACAGAATCCTGAAGGTAAGCGTTCAAAAATTGCCTCTGAAGCTGTAGTGTCTCAGACTTCAAGTAATCCTTGTTTAGAAGTATGAAGAGATCACAATTTTGTGGCACAATTTGATCTCAAGTAGGATCAGCACTACTAACCAGATGGGAAGCCACATCTATTGTGCCTCTGCAGTGGAAAGTGAGCAAGGTACAGTACTTTTGAAAAGATGCTCACTTTTCAGATTAAAGAGTTACTTAAAGCCTGAGGTTAATTAACATTTTAGAGGGGCAGAGAGTGGAGAGCATCAAATACTGTCAGAAGTGTTGTTTACAGGCTTGATTCCAGCAGCCAGGTGACTGGTCCAAGACTGACCCCTCTTCTACACAACAAACCTGGACTCGTTCCAGTGGGACTATGCTATTTATGTTAAGGCTATAGCACAAAAACACAGCACCACATTTTGCAGCAAAGTGTAATTCATCATGACACATTACAATAAAAATTTGGAAACATGAAATCCAGTGAAAAATCCCCATTGCATTTCTTAACCTGGAGACAGGCAAAGGGCAAAGTAAAATCTGATCATGGTTATACAAAAGATGATGACAAGATAATCCTTTTTAATGTATCTACTGTTTTCTCCCTTCTATTGTACTACATAACTAAAATTGCACAGACTCCTACACAGCATTCAGGAAGTTTTTCTACTTTCTAGTTGCATATCTTGTCATATTCATATATAAGGACAAAGTATACTGACAGGGATCAAAAAAACCACCCTAAAATGGTATCCATCCTAAGTGCTCCTGCCAACAGAAGAGACGAACATGCCATACTCGAGCACCTCTGCAACTGCACAGCTATCAAGGAACTGTCACCGTGACACAAGCAGCAGGAGCTGCAAGGCCACTCTAAATTGAGCCAGGGACTGAAGAGGTCTGTGATACAGATGAGTAACAAAACCATGCAGTACTTTCCCTATTGTTCTTCATCACCATTCTGGAATTTTCAGCCTTGGAGGCACTCATGTTCAGGATAAGTGAGACCCAGTCTTCCTCTTCTCCCATTGGGCTGCAAAAGTTACTATGGGATATGTTTTGAGTGATCAGGATTTCACACCAAGCACAGGCAGCTTCTCAGACAGCTGGTTCTTAATTCTGCTACACATAGTTAAAACTGTCAGACTTGACCCTCACCTTTCACTTTCAAGTTCCCACCCTGTTACATTCCTCTTGCATCTTTTCTTATTATAGAAGGATTTGTAGTTTCCCATATCATGGTTATTCAGCAATTCAACAGCTCCTTAAAAAGCTAATTTATTTTTTTTTTTACCAAAACATGATAGGGCTTATATTCAGTCCTGATTTTGGAATTCTGGGAAGTGTGATATTATTTTGAAACAAGGTAAAAAGAATTATTCACATTAAGACTCATCTGTCAAGAATAAGGTTTATGCATAATAAAGGCATGTGCAAAATAGGCAAAGACTCAGAATTTCTTAATACCATACTTCAAAGGCATTTAAAAGAATCATTCTGGTAACAAGTGTGAGATTCTGGGTGGGAAATTATTTTCCAGCTTATTTAGAGATGTTCATTAACCATCACAATTAACACTTCATTCTGAATTTGGGTTTGGTTTTTCGTCTGTTAATTGAAGCATTTAAGCATCAGTGACTCTGCCCACTCCCAGTATTTTTCATTATCTTAATCAGTTCTGGGTTTCAACCTCTGAAAAATACTTATAATTTCGAGTCTTCTATTGTTGTCCCTTAATTTTTCTTTCCTTTGACTGACTGGCTGCAAATATACGTTCCACACCCACACTCATATGCATCAACATAAAATCCTAAGGACATTTATTATAGAAGGATTTGTAGTTTCCCATATCATGGTTATTCAGCAATTCAACAGCTCCTTAAAAAGCTAATTTAGGATTAAATACCTCTTCTGACAAGTGTTACATAACATTTCCTATTTAAAGGCAGTATCAGTGCCAAGTAATTTATGATTTCAGATTATCAGCACTTTGAAAAAATGTCACCATTAAATTCCAAATGCATAAGCTTTCTTGATCTCTTTGATAAACTTGGTACAGATAACCTGGAGTTCTCCTCTGGGTGGTAGCAGAAAAGAATCCTTTTTCCTCATCTTATATGCACTGTCTTACATAATTTTTTAGACGTGGTCCCTGTCTCAGTACTGATGGCACCAAAATGTGAAATTTGACAACAATGCTATTATACATGGAATACAGCCCAGTAGCCAAACTGTAACAGGGAAAAATGTTACCATTTTGGGGTAATTAATTTTTCATTTATTTTTTTTGGGTAAAAAAACCTCAAATAGCCCAAGTCTCCATGAAGGTACGCATAAATAGGTCAATGTTCTGCCACCAGCTACCACACTAACCTCAGCTGACAGATACATGTCATTGTAGCAGACCATATTCAGTAAGTCCTTTACTCCAAATGAATTCCTTTTGCACTGCCATGACATATGTGGACAGCTCCTAAATCAAATCAGAGCCATGTTCACCTTTTACCACCACAGGTTATTTCCACTAGCTGACAGAACAGAACAACAAACTGCTGCCACTGTAGCAGCAGTTAACGGAATATGAAATAAAACTTCAGCCTACAGTAGACTTGCCCAGCTATGTTCCACTGCTAGAGTCACATCACAAAGCTTCCTCAGCTTAGACATATCCTTAGGAGACTTTTTACCTCAAAAATAATAACATATTTGGTAGTCATGCCCAAGCCTCTTAGAAAATTTCTCCTTTCTTCATCCCAAGATAAGGACACTGACTTTTGAAACACAGTTGTTTGGGGAAGGCTTTCTTTGCAGGTGGGGTTTTTTGGGAGGTGGCTGGTTGGTGTTTATTCAATGTTATTTGTGCCTCATTTAAGTTAAATTGGAAACAACAAGAACAATTTAGCAGAAATGTTTCACTTGATGGTATAAACATGTTCCAGCCTCTTGCTTGGGATGTGATGGGGAAGTTCAGAGCAGGAAGGAAAGGAAGAAGACTGAAAAGTAGCCTGAACACGTAACACCAATAATTTAGGAATAAACATTTTTTTTTTTACCAAAACATGATAGGGCTTATATTCAGTCCTGATTTTGGAATTCTGGGAAGTGTGATATTATTTTGAAACAAGGTAAAAAGAATTATTCACATTAAGACTCATCTGTCAAGAATAAGGTTTATGCATAATAAAGGCATGTGCAAAATAGGCAAAGACTCAGAATTTCTTAATACCATACTTCAAAGGCATTTAAAAGAATCATTCTGGTAACAAGTGTGAGATTCTGGGTGGGAAATTATTTTCCAGCTTATTTAGAGATGTTCATTAACCATCACAATTAACACTTCATTCTGAATTTGGGTTTGGTTTTTCGTCTGTTAATTGAAGCATTTAAGCATCAGTGACTCTGCCCACTCCCAGTATTTTTCATTATCTTAATCAGTTCTGGGTTTCAACCTCTGAAAAATACTTATAATTTCGAGTCTTCTATTGTTGTCCCTTAATTTTTCTTTCCTTTGACTGACTGGCTGCAAATATACGTTCCACACCCACACTCATATGCATCAACATAAAATCCTAAGGACATAGCAAAATAACTTTAAAAAAAAAAATTTAACAGCTTTGCAAAGCTATGGTATTAGAGAAAACTGATTGGGAAGATACAGATTCCCTTGGAAGAGTTATGGTAATGTCAGTTTTCCAAGCTTCTTGACAAAGAAGAGGGAAATGGATTTGGTTCTGTCTGCCTACTATATAGGGCCATCTTTGCATACCTTTGGGGTGGGGATTAGATATAAAGAATTTTGGAGACTACAATTAAGACCTTGATATTTTGATATTTAAAGAATATTTGCTTATTGTGTTTGTTTAAACAAATACAATCTAAGCTGAATGTAAGTTGAAAATCTGTTGAGTGCTAGTAAGCTAAGGTAATTATTCCACCTGCATAAAGTAATGCAAATACTCCTTAGATAAGTCTAATTTGGAGGATAAAATTGAAAGTTACTAATTTACAAATTTACTGGCTAATTTGTGGTTAAATGATGAGCCAATTAAATAAAGATCCTAGACTATCTTTTCAAAGAGCAGTACTTCCAAGTCAGAATGTTAAAGCAATCTGGGATGGGAACTAATGAGGTTCAGCATCTTAATAATGCTTAAGTGACTTCTGAAGGAAAAAGCCCAGCTGTTTTCCTGGTCAGAAAATCAGGCAGATACCTATAGGCCATATGTATCAAATGTCTGCAGGAACATCTTTGAGCTTTTTTACACATTAATTATTCTACAGTTGCATGGGGAAAGATACCCAGAAACGTACTGCCTAGTCGGAATGAACAGCTGAAGCAGTACAAACTACAAGCAGGAATTTCTGTATTTAACCTTCAACAACATTTAAAGCTTTCCAAGATGTAGAAGAGTTCGTATTGGTCCCTCCTGACTAACAACTCCATAACTGCTGCAATACATGCATGGAGCACCACTTGGTCAGATCCACAAGACTCAGGAGATCCTGCTGTTGGCTGGAAGTGTAGCTATTATTGACAGAAGTCTAAGTGATCTCCTTCTCTAATTTCTCCCTGTAAGTGTCAACACACACTGACTGAGATGTCCTGAAATGTATCTGACCTTTCAGACAAAAACTATCACTGAGAGCCATGTCACTGCAGTGCTGACCAAGTGACACATCAATAGAAAAAACAGCTTGTTATCAATAAAATGATGCATTTCCTTGAGAAACATCACATCAACTGTATGCCCATGACAGAACTGAGCTTATCTTTCAAAAGCATTTGTAAAGGCAGCTGAAATGGGTTAAAAATGGCACACCACTGTCTCACACCTGGAACTGGCGGTACAGTCTGATAAGTACTTGTGAGAACCCTGACCAGAAAGGGCCCTGGGTCTACACCTGAGAGAGAACTCCTGTCCCAATGAGATAACAAGGTCATCTCCTTGAAAACTCTAAACTAAGAAATAGGATAGTTTTGCAGAGAAGACAGAGAATAAGAGCAATAGAAACTCAACCAGATTGTTATACAAGGATTAGAGATTATACATCACTGAGTAGTGCTTACATTAATCAGCCAGAGATACACCACTGTATTGGGCTGCTCTGCAGCAATGTCCTGGCAAAAAATGGTATCAGGTAATTCAATGAGATATGGAGACTGAAAGAAAGATGACCAGGGAGGGGGGGATCAATATAGTCTACTCACATTAACCTTTATTTAAGACACATTTCATTAGGGATACCATCTTATGTTCATACTTCAGCTCCATAGACTTTTTTTTCCCTCAGTAGCGGATCTGAGGGGGAGGGGACAAAAAGATTTAACAGGGTTTTCCAAGGTTTGGAAATTCATTAAAGTAGACTATTGTAACAATTTAGAGCTCTAAACTGCTGAATCAAGATTGCTACACAAGATTAAGTTGACAGACATTTGAAAAAAAAAAAATCCGTTAAAGCCTCAAATGCATTTGGTTAGGGAAATAAAATGTTACCATTTTGGGGTAATTAATTTTTCATTTATTTTTTTTGGGTAAAAAAACCTCAAATAGCCCAAGTCTCCATGAAGGTACGCATAAATAGGTCAATGTTCTGCCACCAGCTACCACACTAACCTCAGCTGACAGATACATGTCATTGTAGCAGACCATATTCAGTAAGTCCTTTACTCCAAATGAATTCCTTTTGCACTGCCATGACATATGTGGACAGCTCCTAAATCAAATCAGAGCCATGTTCACCTTTTACCACCACAGGTGGTAAACACCTTTTACCACCACAGGTTATTTCCACTAGCTGACAGAACAGAACAACAAACTGCTGCCACTGTAGCAGCAGTTAACGGAATATGAAATAAAACTTCAGCCTACAGTAGACTTGCCCAGCTATGTTCCACTGCTAGAGTCACATCACAAATTAAGTTGACAGACATTTGAAAAAAAAAAAATCCGTTAAAGCCTCAAATGCATTTGGTTAGGGAAATAAAGCTTAGATCCAGATTTGGTTGTACTCTCTAAAAAATAGAGGAGAAGGAAAAATATATTTCTCAAAGAACAAATATTAGTCAATATTAAGTCATGGCACTAACAAACATTTTTCCTCTATCACGTTTGTACAGAGCTCCAATTAAAGACTTATTTAAAGTAAAAGATCTTATTAATGGGTTGTTACTTTCTATAAAATCAATTTCAGTTCAGTAGCCCTGATTAAGTCTCAATTTATAAAAGTGGAAGGAGGCCAACACAGAAAATCGGTGTAACTCCCTAACAACATAGATTTTTTTTTTTTAAGAGCAGTTCTGAAATAGATTACAAAGCCTTCTAATGAAAATCAATGACATTTTAAAGTTAAAGGCTTAAAGAGCAATCAAAGATTTAAAATGCCAGAAATGGAAACATGTGCTCAAACTCTGATTTTTTCTTGTGTGCTCAAATTGGCTTGGTCAGTTCATAAGCTTAAGGCAAAAAAGTGACTTTTTGAACTGCCACTATCTGACATAGGGTAAAGAAAGGTCTCCATAGACCCACGTGTGAAGTGCTGGGTAACATCTTCTGTTAGACAGTCCATGGCTGATGTGAAGCTGTACTGCTTTTGCATCCACCGTCAGAATCCTCTCCTTGGGCACCTCCTCTCCTCAGCTCACATGGCCTTCATGCCCCACCCCACAGTGCTCTTCTCCCCTGCACCAGCAGCACCAGCAGGAGACATCAGAGCCTATCAGCAGCTTCACAACACTGGCCCCTGCACAGAGAATGCTTTAAATGGCTATGGGTCTGCTTTAGCTGTAACTGCAAATATTGAAAAGGGTCAGGAAAGGGTGGGAAGATTATTTCCTAGAATTGGACAGTGACTCTGGATATTAAGAGCAGTCCTGAGGAGAAAGTCTCGGAGGTCTTGGTGGACAAGAAGCCAGCAATGAGCCATGACATGAGCCAGGACATGAACCAGCAATGTGCACTTAGAAGCCAGAAGGCCAATAGTATCCTAGATTCCATCCAAAGCAGCATGGCCAGCAGGGTGAGGGAGGGGGTTCTGCCCCTCTGCTCTGGTAAGACCCCTATAGTGCTGCATCCAGCTCTGGGGTCCCCTGCATAAGGAGAATGTGGAATTGCTGAAGCAAGTCCAGAGGAGGATCACAAAGATGAGGGATGGAGAACTTCTCCTAGGCAGGCAGGCTAAAGGGTTTTGAGGTTGTTCAGCCTGGAGAAGAGAACGTTCCAGGGTGAACTTACAGCAGCATTCCAGTATCTAATGGAGGAAGCTGGATAGGAAGTTTTTACACAAGGACATGTAGGGATAGGACATGGGGTAATGGCCCTAAGCTGAAGGAGGGTAGGTTTAGATTAGATATTACAAGGAAATCTTTTATAATGAGGTTGGTGAGACACTGGATCTGGTTTCCCAGAGAAGGCTATGGATGCCCCATGCCTGGCATTAACTTTAAAATGTCAAGACCAGTTTGGATGGGGCTCTGAGCAACCTGGTCTATTGGAAGGTGCCCCTGCCCACACCAGGGAGGCTGGAACCATCTTATTTTTAAGGTATCTTCCAACCCAAACCATTCCATGGTTCTGTGACTCTACAAAGACTTATTTTCTAGAGTTTGACAGGAGATTCCTTTGCTACTGCTTTGTGCCAACTGCCATGATGTGCTTTAACCTTGCTGTGATAATGGTCTGAGTGAACCCTTGTGTATCCACCCTTCAAGTCATTTAGAAAAGAGACTGTATGAACAGACTCAAATGTGTAAAGGCAGACCTAAACAGACCTGAGACCAAGGGGGAAAGCTTTCCACTCATGCAGATAGTATCTCACCACTCCCAGAGAACATCAGTGCTGCCCTGCCCCCCTGTCCTCAATGCCACTGACCTCAGGACCCAAGCCATGTTACATGAGTGTGACACAAAAGTCAATTCAAGGACATTTATGAACAACTTTAAACATAATGTTAGTGAGTTTTTTTGAGTCAAGATGACCTGGTATTATTAGTCCAATTAAAATGACACTTCTTGATTAGACTGAGGTACAATTTCAATTAGACTAACAATAAATTCTTGTCTTTGTGCGTAAGGTGTGTTTCTTTGACCTACAAAAACATATCAGGTGTAGTGCAACACTGTACACTTCTAAGCATGGTTGCTTAACTTCTGCTTTCTGTGCTCATGAAGAGCACAAAGCCCTGTTCTTTCCTCTTCCCTGCTCTCCCTTCATAGTGGTAGAATGGATGCCTTTAAGATTTCAGCTTTTATATGTTTTAAATCCTGTAGTGCATTAGTGCATAGCTTTAAACTCCATATAAGGTGTAGTTAACTGTCTTCACCTTTTGGTTAGACCAAACAATCCCTCTAGGCCTGGACATACCAATCCAAGGACATACCATAGCATCAGGCCCCAAAAAGTAGAAAAGTGAATTGGAGGGGGAGGGAGCAAACTGAGGGGTATATGACTTCATTACCTGAAGCTGTAATTGGAGAATTAACACCTGATATGCAAACAAACCAGTCTTATATCTGAAAACCTGGTTTATGCCTGAAAAACTCATGACCATCGCTCACGCTGGGTGTAGCCTCCGTGAGGCTTTTGACTGCCCAAGGTGTATCTATTGCAGGCCTTTAATAAATATCCATATTACTCTCTTAACTCTGCCAAGCCTCTGTTCTTGGTAGCCAGTCCAAGGCATCAGAAGAACTGGCACAGTAGCCATAGTGTCTTCTCTGTGCCTCCTCTCTATCTGTTGCCCAGAAAAACCAACCAACTAAAACAAAAAACACACACCTCCTCCATGACCATGCATTTTTCCATCCACAGCTAGCACAAGCACTGATCCCAAGGTGTTGTCCAACAAAACTTTACCGGGGAAGAAGGGATGGGTGCACACTGCATTAATGCAGTCAAATGTAACACAGGGGTGCAGCACGTGTTAACATTAGAGATGCTTTATTGATGCTTCACTGCATGGAAAAAAATATGTGCTTGCCTGCTCTGGATAAACATGCTAACTCCGTATTGTGAGTTCTCATAATTCTGAATAAATGAATGAATGAATGAATGAATGAATGAATAAGTCAGTGAATGAATGCCAAAAGGAAGACGGAATACTAACAGTGCGTAGAAAATTAACTTTCAGGAATCACCTTCACATCAATATTGGGAACTTTATGCAGAATGCTGCATTCTTTAGAGCTTCCTTTTCAGAATTACAAATCTGAGAGATTAAGTAAAATGTGTTAGCATAGGAACATTATTCTTCATGTATCATAAGAGATCAGCAACATTAGTCTATCAGCCTGAGACAGAAGTAGTTTTTAATCTCTACCAAATCTCCCACCTGCAGAAATAATTAACATTTTTGAGCTTTATATCACAGATTGAATTCATATGACTCTTCTCTGTGTAACCTAACAATTTACTTTTCTTTTTGACTACTTAATGTATAACAACATTATTTTATACACAATGTATGTATCCATTACCAAAAAATACCACTGAATTAGGTTAAATTTCTTTCTGCTTACTAAACCTGTTCACACATGCATGTCAATGTCTGAAAGTATATTACATGAAATTTCACCTTCCCAAGTTAATAATTTGTATGTCTACAAAATATTTTAAGTTCAAACTTATGAAAGGGTAACAAATAAAACCCTGAAGC
Source organism: Pyrgilauda ruficollis (assembly GCF_017590135.1). Taxonomy (NCBI): domain Eukaryota; kingdom Metazoa; phylum Chordata; class Aves; order Passeriformes; family Passeridae; genus Pyrgilauda; species Pyrgilauda ruficollis. The sequence continues at coordinate 6,899,678 of NW_024525156.1, forward strand.
ACATAGAAAATGCTTTAGAAAATAAAGACCATAAACAGCCCTACACCAAGTCCCAATAATCAAGACATTTCCCAGAACAGAAAGAGGCAGGAGAAAGCTGGAGAACAAAGTATGTTAAGTAATGACCTCATCATCTTCTTCACCAAAAAGAGAGGAAAGGAGAGGACAGGGAAGGGGAGAGGAAGGGAGGGGAGGATACAGTTCATTTTGCAGGGACCTACAGTGATGACCAAGTCCAACTGCCTGACCACGTCAGGGCTGACCAAGAAGTGAATCCTATTATCAAGGGCATAACCAATTGCCAAATATATCTTTATTTTTAGGCACTGACAGACATGGGTCATCAATCACCTCTCTAGGAAACCTGTTCCAGTGTCCAGTCACTGAACTTTGGTCAGCTATAGAGTGATCAGGTAGCTGGACCAGATGATCATCACAAGTCCCTGGCACGTGGAACAATTCTATGGTATGGTATGCTATTATTTTTTTGTTGTTGTTGTTCATATAGAAGACAATCCTTAAATTTTCCTACAGATAGAGTAAATACATTTGTCTAAAACTCTGGAGTTCACATTCAGATTCCACAGTCTTCACACGAAGCTGAGCAATTCCAGCACTATGTATCTGTTTTCAGAATAGATGTAACTATGGAAGTACAATCTGTTTACTCTTCATGTCAGCCTAGTGTTTAGTTTCTTAGCTTTGATATGACTCCATGCATAAAACTAACTACCAAACTTATTCTCAAACCAAATGGTTACTCCTTCAGCTCTCAGCCACTGTCCAATGGCTTGTGGCAACCCCTACCCCCACCTTCAGCACATGCTGCCAGTCAGAAGAAACACCCCAAGCACCACTCAAATTGTCCAGCTCATTAAAAAACACAAGCAGTCTCTTCTGAAGAGGAATATCTTCCAGAAGCAAGGAACACAGAAGAACATGACGTTCCTAGTGAATTTCTCCACCACTTAGACAAAGAAGTCATGAATATTTCCATTTTCTAAAAAATGTGATCTACTTTAGGCTGAGAAAAAAGTAAAAGATTCAAGAAACTCAATTTTATTTTACTAAAATATTTGATAATTAATACTTTGGGATTTTTTTCTCATCTCTGTCCTTATTTGCAATATCTCCTTGTTCACGAAGTAGGCTACTAAATTAAATGGAAATTTCTCATAGATGCTCAACCTGCCAATTGTGCAGAACTGATTTTTCTCTACAATTATGTTTCACAGAGAAAACGCTTTGTTTTACCATTTAATTTCTATTATAGTAGCAATGAGGAAATATTAATTATATATTCCCATTGCAACTATGAAATTTAAGCTCTTCCATTCTTTCACAGACAAATGTTCCCTTTTCCAGGTGTATAAAACATTTTTAAACTATTTCACAAACTGCTAGTACTATAACAAATGCCTCTGTAATGGTTTTTATAAAAGAAAAGCAAGTTTCACAGTCGTGCATCTTTCCTTGGGCACTGGGAAGTCTGAGTCAGGTAAAAAGGACAGAACAAAACACTAATTACTGAAGCAATCCTGAAACTAGGTGTTTGCTCAGAAAGGTGTAGCTTTTCACCCAAGTATACAATCTCTTCACCTGCTCTTTGTCTCTCTATGCCATCTGTTTAACAGTAAAAAATTCCACCAAACAACAGGATGGTTTTTATCATACCTGTGCAGTAACTGGCAACTTAAGACATTTCTGATTAAGACAAAAGTCCTACAGCAGTAGGATTTTTGCTACATATATACAAATGCAAGACATGATCATCTAATGATGAGGAACAAAAAACACCTAAAGATGTGACTGTTGACAAAAGAACAAGAATTTTGTCAAATCTTTAGTGAGGAAAAGCAGGCAAAAGAGGAAAGTGAATTAGTTTCTGAATATAAATTTCCAAGATTTTTCTCTATTGTATTATTTGAAGGTCTGTTTCTGCAGGCCATTCTCATGTCAGCAATCCCACTGTTTCTTATTAATGCCTCAGTTAATGAAACCAATACCTCAAATTTCGTTTAACAAAGTAGGAAGCAAAGAAACAACAGAAAAAAAAAACACAAAGAGAAACAAAGACCGGAAAATGGAAACTCATTGTATGCAAACTACATAAGAGGCAAGAGAGGAACTAAGAAATTTAACTATATATATTATTCCTTGATATGAGAAACAAAAGATTCTTGTGTGGTATAACTAAAGCACTATGTTTATGCCATCAGAACATATCTTACCACTAAAACAAAAAAGTTGCTGTCAAGATTGAAGGAGTTACAAGAAAAGAGAATAATTTCCAGTTTTCCTGTTACATGTTGAAGATCTTGGATTGAAATCTTGAAGTATTCCTTTAACCATATTTCTGCAATAAGTCACTGTTTTCACAGTCATATTTGACATCAAGGAGGGAGCTGAAAAAGAAGCTGAAGCCCTGATACAACAGCAGCTTCTATACGAGGTCAGCTATGAATATTCTCATGTGCATGGCTTTGAAGTTGCATAAAATTATGAAACAAGATATGACCATGTTTAATAGTGAATGTATTTTTAATTTTTTTTTCAGCTGATGGTGGTACATATCCTAAACAGCTTTTGAAATTACAAAAAAGTGGAATAATCTGATCTAGGAAGGATGTTCTACCTCCACCATCTTCAACTGCAAACCTTTTAGGGTTCATAATCTGAAACACCTCTAAACAAATCCAGCAGCTGACAGACGTTCTGATGGAAGCATAGGAGTACCACACACAGTCCTCCTCTCCTTGTGACTGACATATTCAGTGTAACACAAAAATTCAACCCATGCCACCAAAGGACTTCAAAGCATGCCTGCTTTGCTTTGACCTGAATGGTCTCAGAGAGCCAGTTCTCAGTTCTGACAATTATAATCATAGACTCCTGTAAAATGGACACAGCCAATCAGCTGCAAGTATGATGATCATTTTGCAAATTAGGAAAGAAGCTTGGAACACAAATAGAATTTCTCAGAGTCCTCCAGCAACTAATTTCTAAATGCAAACCAAAACATATTTAATGAGTGCCCCAGTACCTACTGTTTATTTTCTCTCATTGACCCTTTTCCAGAAATGGGTGTTAAAAAATTCCAAACTGCCATGGGCATCCAGAAATGACAATCTTCTTCCAGCATCACAATGACTTTGGCTATGTTATTGAAACTGGTCATGTTTTTGACAATCAGTAAATACAGAATCATTGCAGTGACTGATTAACATCATTGCTAAGCAATTGCTTCACTGTGCCTTCCCCTGTATTCTAGAGCAGCACTTGCATTATTTAGGACTACTTTAACATAAATTTATAGGTCCTGACAAGAAACTAAATTTGCTTCAGTTAGAAGTCATCTTCCTGCACACGGTGATGTCATTTTTGATCCATGCTAATAAATTATAATAACAATATTTTTGTGGCAGATAGATACATTCAAACATCTCCTGTTGTCTAAATCAACCTGTTAACGTACCAGCAACACTCAGGGGTTTGGTAGCTATTTTGCCATTTAGCACACGTACAAAATACGAACTGGTTCAGGAGAAGTAGTCACTAAGCACATCTGACATTACGTGTCTGTCACAAACATTTCATCAACTCCATTCTGATACTATTTCATTATCCCCAGAAATGTTTCAAAACAAGCATTTGATCATTCAGCATTAACAGACTTCATATGTGAAACATGGCATTGTTCAGAATACTTAGTTTTCTTTCTCTAAATGGTTTCAGAGTATTACCACAAATTCCCATTACATCATTCAGGCTACTTATTAAATTCTTATTTTTGCTGTTTGGGCTTGTGTGTGTGTGTGTGTTTTGTGTTTGCTGGGGGTTTTCTGTTTGTTTGGTCTTTTTAATAAAAGCAATTCTAATTGATGCAAACAAATAAAATAGGACCATCTGAGTTGAAACACTTATCATTACATGTGGAGGTTAGGGACCACCAATATAGAGACAGATAAAAGTAATCCAAAATCTTTAACACATTCTTTTATAACGCAGCTGCATAAAGGATGCCAAAATTAGAAACGAGTAGAGTGTTTGCCAGTTGATTATTCACAGCTGAACACAAGCATCTGAGCTTACAGCTTTAGGAAATAATCTTTTTATACAATTTTTTGTTGTTTTAAGTAAAAGATGGTACAATGCACATTGAATATTTTGTTTCACTGCAAGTGTTTTCAACTAGCATAAAGTAAACAAAATGGACTAACTGTATTTAAGTGCTCTTAATTATATATAAAACCAAAACTTTTATAGTTATGAACTTCTGTGATCAAGTAATAGACATAATCCATTGTTGCTGACTAGGTCTCTGGGTTTTTAAATGGATGATTAAGTATGTAAGACCAAAACCAGCTGAACAAAAAGAGTGTATTTGCTTAATAGCATCACATTTTTGCTTTTATAGTATTCACACACAGGTATTTGTTTCTTCCAAGTGTTGTCTCTCCTACTTAAAATAGAATATATCATTGCTTTTGCCATGCCACGTAAAGACTGTTCTAACAGTAGCTTTGAGGACAGTTTAAAACTTGCAGATACAAAGATGCTTTCTGGCATCTCCAGATGTAGCTCAGTGCAAAGAATGCAGCACGTGGGAAACAACCATCTCCCAACTACAGGCACACTGTGGTGACTACTAACATTTGTTTCTGCACTGAAGGGAAGATGAGAACTGTGTGTCAAACACCAACAAAGAGCATGCCAAGACACAGCCTATCCTCACTTGGAAAGGTTCATATGGAATATAATCCCTGTTCCAAGTTTTTGTTTTATAAAACATGTTCCTGGCAGATGTAGTCAGGGGCGTACATCCCTTCCACTGTCCTCTGCATCCCACCCACACACTTCTCCAAGGCTGGATGCTGTACCCACAAAACAGATTCAATATATATCGTAACTGAAGTGGAAAAGAGTACATAAAGCTCTGGAAGTTCATTAGTATTTCTGGAATTCTGTTCCTACTTCTGAAGCAGTCATCACCTATTTGCTATTAACATAAATTTATTCAAATATGAGGAAGCTGTTACAGCAATTCTCTATCTGCAGTTCTTGAAACATGTTGTGATGATTAAAAATCCCACACGCATTGAGAAAAATTTACAGTGCATAAATTTGTTGCAATACCCTCATACCCTATGCTCATTTGAAGCGCCCAAAGCACACTATGTTAAATTATACACTCTTGACTCTGTACTGGGTATTTTCTATAGACTATTGCATCCTGCCCACCAACCACACTGGTCAAATTTTGCTAATTTAAGAAGCTCACTTTCATGGCATTTGGACTTCAGTTGCCTACGCGGATTGTGAAGTCAGGATTTTGAGTATTATTGAATGTGATTAAACATTGGATACTTTGTATGTGTATGCACACATTCCACTCCTGCTTGATGTGTTGCCCAAAGGACAAAGTAGTCCAAGTACAAATTTTTTGCTGTCTGAAATAGTTTCCTTCTGACCTTATTACATCAAAGTATCATAAAGTTACTGCTCTAAATACTTCTACATATATGATATGCCTATTGACATCTTCAAAGGACGGGTTTTTTTCTTAACCAGAGGAAAATCAGCTTACAAGAGGATGAAAACTCTGTGGAAAAGATCCTGTGATAAAATACTTTTTCCCAGACTGAATGACGAACAGTTCCTGAATGTCAACAAAACCAGCAGCAGCAAGGAGGAAACTCTCTCTGAGTCCTCTTCCAGTAAATCCATCCTTTTAATTTCATGCCTTTATGTCCTTTCCAGGTTCTCAGATGATTGGTATTAATCAATCAATTATTGATCAGTTGTCAGACTGTGACATGACGTCATTTTAAGGTTTGCAAATATGGGAAATTCCGAGCTGGTACAATTCAAACTTAGGTAACAGACTATTCCTTTAATAAGAGTGCAGCAGTACTAATAGTCAGGTACAGAGTCCTCTCCTGTCTCCAATGTTCATCAAAACTAGATTTTTTTCTCTCACATACTCTTGTCAAGTGTATGGTAGACCACCTGTAACTGATTTTTTAATCTTCCATTATTTCTTCCATTTTTTTAAAACATATTGAAGGTTACTTATTTATTGACTTATTTTTACATTAATAGCTGCAGCAAGCAATCCCAACCAACTGCCTTTATTAGGAGGGAACCAGTGGCTTGTATTTTGGACCTGTTTCTTGTTTGCTGCATTTCATTACCATGTTTGCCTGCTAGTGGAAAAAAGACAAGAGCTCCAAGTTCACAGCCTGCATATTTCCTGTGATTTACCTTACACTTGTTCAGTTATCCATTCTCTAGCCTGTAGATCCCAAACATACACCACCCCTCTCAGGGAAGTTGTGCCCTATCCTGATAATTATTTCAGCTTTCCGTACTTTCTTGATCACTGCTATACTTTTGGAACACTGCATAATTCTGTGGTTCAGAGGGATGAGTCTCTCAAAAACCTGAAATGTGGGCTCTTGAAAACTATTTGAAATCTTTTTCTTGATCAGCTACAAGGAAGTAGGCCTATCTTCTATAAACCATTACCTTTGACAGCAAATATTCTTCTTCCCAGGATCTTCCTTGGTGACCTTCCTTGGTTCATAGAATCAAATTATAAGTCATGTTGGAAAGGAATTAGGTGGTCATCTACCCCAATCTACAGAAAGAAGAGTCAATTCTGAATTCAGATCAGGTTGCTCAGGGCTTTGTCAGGCAGGACTTGAAAAATCTCAAGGACAGAGATTCCACAGCCTTGCTAGGCAGCCTCTCTCAATGCTTAATTATCCCCACAGTGAATGGATATTTCTCCTTAAGACTGAGCCTCTTATCTCTTGATTTACGTACACGGTGTCTTGTTTTCTGGCCGAGCACCTCAGTGAAGAGCCCAGCTCTACTCACTTGATTGCCTCCTTATCTGTCATGGAAGGCTGCCATTAGGTTATCCTCCCCTTGGCGTATCTCCTCCAGGCTGAACAAGCTCGGTTCCCTCATCTTCACAAAGGATGTACGCTTCAGTTTCTAACTGTTTTGATCACCCTGCTCTAAATATATTCCAGTCTTTCCATGTCTGTCTTGAGCTGGGCAGGCAGAAAGAGGGGAGGTGGTGTTGAAATCTCAACACAGTATTCCAGGTGGGTTCTGACAAGTGCTGACAAAAAGGGGAATGGGACACTTCCATCAGTGTACTGTCTAACACAGTCCAGGATGCTGTCAGCTTTCACTGCTGCCAGGGGACACTGCAAGACACTACATTTGCCTACTGAACTTTAAACAAATTTGCTCATCCCTTGCCCACCTCTGATGACACGTGTGGTGCAGTTCCATGGTGAAGCTTCCCTCTTTCTTATGTGTTTGTAATACTGTCCTGAACTTGACTTTCTAGGTGCCACCACAAAACCAATTGCTATTGCAAAAAATGAATTACAATTTCTCCTTACTTTATGGCTTAACAACGTTTAAATACAGCATGGAAACATATAAACAACTTTCTCAGTTCAGCTTCCACAACCACATCTGAAGTGCTGGAGAATGGCTCAACTTGAGCATTAAGAGGAGAGGGAGAACTCACAGGCATTAAAAAAACCCCTCCCTCACCACAATAGCAATCCTACTTGTTTTCCCTACAGTGGTGGAGAAGTAATTCTACCGTTCATGAAACTGAGAAAAATGAGATTGTCTGGCTCTGACAGGTATTTGACTGGGGAGATTATAGGCTCTAAAATGTTTGGAATAGAGATTGTATTTCAGCATTGTCTATGTTTAGGGAATACGTTCGCCAGACAGTAAACACTACAGAAGAAGAAAATCACAGCTAAATAAAATAATAATTTAAACAGCAGAAATGCTTGTCTGAATTTTTTGTCAAAAATGCAATTGCTCACTGTAGTCTGACACGTTAGAGGCTAAGTTCTTTTGCTTGAACTGTTCTTGACAGATTTTAATGTTAATTGGTTTGGGGAAGATGCCAGGCAATCTAAAACATTTGCTGCAAAACAAATGTGAAGGAAATATGGCTCAGGGTGCAGAGTCTCACAATTCACTTACAACTGCAGAGAACAAGCACCATTCTCTACAGAGAATGACAGAGCGAGACAAAGAAAAAATTAATTTTAAAAAGTGGCAAGTAACAAGCAACTGTGCCACAAGATTTACATGCTGAACATTAAGCAGCAATAAAACATTAATTTCACTATAGAAAAAATGCTGACTCTAAACTCCAGCAAGGTCTCAGCAAAAGTACAAATGAGTTGCAGTCAGCAGGATCTTTTCTGTACACAAATTACCATTTATGGCTAGCAAAAGGAATTTACTCAAGAAGGTAAAAGTGATGGAAACTGAATTGTGAGAAAGTCCCTCAAAGAGAAGGCAACAAAGGTTGTCTCATCCACATACTAACCCAAAGCACTCATCCCTTCTGCTCATTCGCCATGCCACAGCTGCAAATGCTAAGCTAGAACAACTGAATTACAGACCACTCACTTTTATTTTGGGGTCTAGCAATGTTATTGTACCTCCATACAACTAACAGGCCAACAGCGCCGCTATTTCCAAAGGAAGGGACCTTTGAACTGCATTGGCATGCAACACAGCTTGTGTTGGTCATGAAGCAAGTGGAACCTCAGATTGCTCAGGGCACACTCAACCAACAGATCTGCAATTTCAGGAGAACCCCTTGTCAAACAAGACAACCATGTCTTACACTTCGCAGAAGGACTGAGCATCCCAGACTGAGCATTCCCAGTGAACTGGAGGCAGGGAGCTTTGAATCACAAAGTAGTCTGGATGCACAGTTCGTGTTCATTAACTGAGTGTGCACTTGTCTACTTAACAGTCTCACAAACTGTTAAGTTGTGATGAAAAAAGTGACTGATGAAAAGTTGAAAAAACATCTTTGGGTAAAGCTGCAGAGACATGGAGGTTAGCCAAGCAGATTTCTCTGTCTCAATGGAGACCTCCTTCCCAGATCCATTAAGGGCACATGAACACATGCAGTCTGCTGCCTATTCTTTGTGTAACAGAATTTTAGTTCTGCATAGTCTCCACGTGCACTTCTGTCTGCTTCCAAAAGCCAGCAAGAGTGCACTTTTCCTTCAAAATGAATGGGTAAAATATTTCAGTATTTTACCAAAATACCAGAAGTGCCAGAAAAAGGGGAAAGGAATGGAGGAGAATGAGTCTTTGTGTAGTACTTTTGAGTAACAGCTAAACTAAATCTATTTCTCCAATGAGTAATCAATAAATCAACATAAATAGAGCTCTGGCCAAAAAAAAAAAAAAAAAAAAAAAAAAAAAAAAAAAAAAAAAAAAAAAAAAAAAAAAAAAAAAAAAAAAAAAAAAAAGCTGCGGAAAAAAAAAAAAAAAAAAAAAAAAAAAAAGAAAATCTCATTTGTGCTTAGTGCAGGAGCAGTGAAACACAGACATAACCAACTGCAAAATACCATCCTTCTCTTTCAGAAGAACAAACAGGCTACACTGACTATCAGTGTCTCTACCATTTACAAAGAAACCCCAGGTATTTATCCAAACACAAAGGCTCAAAGGCAACCCAATGTTTAGCAGATAAAGGAAACAGAGAGATAACAGAAAAGGAACAAGAATTTTGTAAAAGCAGAGAATGCAAGCAAAAGTGAAAGGCTTTACTTCTCTTAAGAACAATTGAGGACTCAATGAAAAAAAAAACAATTAAATTCTTCCATATATCTATATTTTTTTAAATAACAGATCTTCCAGTAAAAGTAGCTTATAGTAAACATTTGCATACAATTCTTACATTTCTTTCAAAGTTAAAATTTATCATTAAAAAGTTGCTAATTTTTTATCCTCTGAAGTTATTTCCATCATTAAAATCAGTGTAATTTTTAAACCATTAAATTAAAAACTTAAGTAAAAAAAATAGTAATTGAAGAATTTTGCTAACATCATGCCAGCTGTATCTTAAAAAAAAGTTTATTTAAGAAATTGTAGTGATGACTTTCTAAAGCCTGGTACAGGTCATACTTCTGTAATTTATTCTTTATATAGTACCAATTAAGCATAACTACTTGTCATTATAATGAAATGGTATCTAAGCATTGTAAGAGGATCATCTTTATCATAGAAAAAAAGTTTACATACAGCTTACTTCATGAGACTGCTACTAATGAGCTATTATGAACTACTGCAAATTCATTAATGCTATTAATTTCCCCTGCCCCTCAACACTGCAGCAGAGACACACCTGACCTTTCCTTCCAGGACCATGTCCTCAGAAAAGGCATCTTCCATTTAACAGGAAACTAAATTCCTGAGGCCAAATCAAGAAAATACCATCTTGCTCAATGTACTCTTCCATAAAAATCTCCACTACCACCCATTTCAGGCTGGTCTGCAGGAATTGGTCTGAAATGTTGAGCAAGCTCACCTGTGAGATACAATTATTCAGTATAATGGTTATCTAGCTCTACATTTTCTTTAGAAGAATATTTCCAGAAAACAGTATCAAGACCAACAAATTATGTTTTCTAGTGGCCATGTAAACAGGATCTATTCTGTTCATGATTTTTCAGAAGAAAGAACACGCAGAGATCTGTTTTATTATTTTCCCTTTTCTGGAGGCAGTTGCAACACAGCTGCTACAGAAGCTTGTAAAAGAATTAGCAAGTCTCACATACTTGAAGACATACACACATATTATATTGTGACAACATTTATCTCTGTGCCCTGACACGCGAGGTTGAACAACTGGGCTGGCCCACGTGTTGCCAAGCTTGCAAATGTTTCACAAAACCGTGCTACAAAACCAGAAAGCAGCATTTCTAGAGTTATGTGCAGACAGCTGCTTCAGAAAGGTCTCTCTGATCAGGCTGGGAATTCAGCCTATTACCCATGACATTCTCAATGCTCTGGTTTACAAGCAAATTATGAAAATCCAGTTGTTCTTTCACCTACATGAGCGAACCACCGAACTAGAGAGGCACAAGCCTGAAAAAAACTAGTCTGCCTCTGGAAGGGCAGGTGGGCAGCAATGGTTTCATTTTCTGCACACTGAGACTGCAAATCAAAAGAAAATAATCCCCCCACACACACTTTCAGCGACGTGACCTAACACCTTTCAGGGCTTTTTAAGAAGTATGTAAGAAATACAGCACTGTATTTGAGACTGCTATAAGAAACCTAATTAAATAATCATTAATACAACCAGCACCCCAAAGATAAAAGCTATGTCAATTTTAAAGAAATATTAATTGAACATATTGTAAAACTAAATTTATTTCTCATTATGATAGTAAACTTCCCTGAAATCTCCTAAACTGGGAGAAATACAAACCAAATGCTTTACCATTGACAAATACAACTTTACAAACCAAAGAATTTATACTCTCAATTCAATGTACGCAATTTCTTTTTTGTTAAAATGTCAATTTTTTGTGGTCACTTATTTTCAAAGAAATTAGAAATACCATACTTAAATTTTTGACCTTCCCCTGCCCCCAGCACAAGAATCATCTAATTATTTTAGGCTTCCACAGTATAAATATGAAAGCAATGTTTCTATCCAAGATTCAGTCCAGATATGCTTTTTCTCAGCCAGCTACTCTAGTCTGCCAAGGCTAAGCAATTTCTGTCAGCCTTGGTTTTCACTAAGGAAAGTGTTTATTGCACTTGCAGTTAGTCAGTGCCGTTCTCTACGATTAGGGTTGACTGCCACAGGGGGACAGGCATGCTTTACATGTCAGTGGTGTATCCACCCTTCTAAAAAGTCTGTACTTGAAGCAACAGAACGCCAGTAAAATGTTGTCTGAAATTGTTACCATGCATGCTCCATTCAAAAAAAGAGCAAAAAATTTTTAGCAGCCTGGGTATGATAACAGCAGACTCCTTCCCGCTTAGCATCCATGAAGCTCAAGGAGATACTTGATGTCTGAGGCTCCTCAGCTCCTAGCATGTCCCTTGTGTAGGGCAAATAGATGCTTTGGCTAGAATTGGATTTAATTGTAGTTTAGTTATTTGTTGTTGTTTTGGGGTGTTGGTGGGTTTTCTTTGAGTTTGTAGTTTTGGGAGGTTTTTTTGGGGAGGACAGTGGCTGAGTTGTTTTGTTTTGGTTTTGAGCTTCTAAGTTGTTCAAGTAGGGATCTACCAAAACTCTTGCAACTACTTCACTTAAGTAGGGCTGTCTGGTCCATGGATTTAGATTTTGTTATTTAGCATACAGCCATGTCTGCATAAATCCCTTGTGCCTTGATCTCCCAGATTCTCTGTCTTGGATACAGGCTCCATAATTGATCAGAGGGGAATTCAAGAGCAAAATGAGTTTCAAACAGCTACCTCACAAGAAATATTACTGTACAGGACTACTGTATAGGATATATTTTTGATGGGACTCTAAAGTTTATTCAACACTAGGCAAGTACATTATTTAATAAACCATGTTGATGTATCACACCTTCAGCATTTCTGTAATTGAGATACTCTGCCCAGGTAAGAACCAAAGTTCAAAGCCCCATTGAAGCCAGGCTCCATGGCTCTAATTAGTCTGTATGAAATAAGTCAGCAGTGCTGAATAGCATGAAAGCTACACTGCTTTAGGTAATACACATAATTCACAGAAACTGCCATGCCTTTCCATTCAAAGGTATGACACCATTTTTTAATTTAAGGATTTTGTACAGGTATAAATGATATCTCATCAATTATTTCAAAACAGGAAAATGGAGTAATTAGAATAAAAGGATTCTTAGCATTTGTTGTTTATTTTGGATAGCAAAAGGCAAAGATAATTGTTGGTGGTTTTTGTTGGTTTTTTTTTATTTTTTTTAGGTTTTTTGTTGTTTTTTTTTAAATACCAACTGTGTTTCAGGCAATTTACAAACATTAGGATTATTTTAAAATGAAATGACCTAACATTTGCCAGATTTCCACTGCCAGAAAAAACAATTATGTGCAAAACAGGTTTGAGAGATTATTATTAAAGCCCATAACAGTCATAGCATTAAAAGAGTCCAAACACAGCTCAGTGTTTTGCAACACAGCATTAAAGAACAAATGGGGAGAAAAAAATGATACCACACAGTAGCAAAGACACTATTACAGCTTTCTGATTCTGAAAACACATCATATACTTAGAGCTTCATAGCACTACTTAGCAAAACAGGTAGCCCATAAGAGAGGCAAAACACTAACAAAGAAATACTGATTAGTTTCACATAAACTGTGAGAACAGCTCAACTCCCACAGCTACCTGGTACATCCAAGCTCAGCAGCCAAGAGTCCAGCACATAAATAAAACCTCCAGATCCAGAAAACTGCACTAGCAAGGCAGTATATATACAGTCACTGTTCAGTCCCCCAGACCATGAAAAGTAAAGAATATAAAGCACAGCAGAATCACAAGCAAGAGCAAGAATTAAGGATGTTAATACTTCTGTCCACAAACATGTAACTGTCATAGAGAGACATCCTAAGAATCAAACAGATAGGATTGATTTTAAGTAGTATTTCACATAAAACTCTTTCCCAATTAATAAGGCCAAAGATGTTCTTTTCTGCACAAAGCAAGGCCAAGAATTACATTTGTGGAGAAATCTTCTCTAAAATCCAAAATTATTTTATTTTTCTCCCCACTGTGATGTATCTAGGCTTACATCTTACACCTTTAGCAAAAGTAAAAACAATAAAAAAACCAGTTTAATTAAACTAGATTAATTAAATTCAAAAGTGAATGGAGTCAAGCATATCAAAAGTCTGGCTGGATGTTTTCCACCATATTTGGAGCTTATTTTGCACATCATTTGATAAGCATCTCCACAGAGTAAGACATTTTTCTCATTTTCAGCTTTTGCTCAGTATCACTCAGTGCAGAGAGTCGGACATTTACTTAAGGAGAAGTTTCTTCATTCTGTATTAAACACAGCTCCATATTTTCCTGTCCAAGGCCATAGGTGTCCACCACACCTCCTCACCCTCAGGTAAAATAATGCTACACCATCCCTACAGACTGGGACCCTGAAGTTAGTCAAGTTTAGTTGCAATAAATGAACCACAGTCTAGAGGCTTACACTCTTCTCTACCAGTGGGAGCAAGCACTATTGTCAAATCCTGGAGTCAGTAACTTTCTAAACTAAGTTCTGTAACACACAGTTATCTGAAGGAAAATAAAGCACTTGCGTAAGCACTTAATTGGGTAATAATTTACTTTAAGCTAAACTGTGAAGTTTCTTAACTACTTAAAATTAAAAAGCATTAAATTTTATTTTCTGAGTAAAAACTTGACTTGTTTTCTAACCCCGCGAGAAAGGAAGCTTTTGTCACTGTTAAAATGTGGAGGAAATATAACTCTATATCAGTAACTGTGGGTTATAAAGCATAAATCAATATTGTTTCAATGTCATATGCATGTTAAATGCTTCTTCTATTAACAGCCATATTTTATAATTATTTGATGGTCATGTTTTATAGTTATTTCTATACTCTTTGCAAGACTAGCCTGCAATATGTGTAAGCATTTTACATCTCACACCACTATGTAAGCATTTCAGGAGAAAAGCTGTGCTCACAAAGCAACACAGGACTCCCTCATTCTTTTACTAGTCTCCTAGTCACTGGTTTGGAACTTCATTATGAAATTCAAGTTATCTTAACTCTATGGTGAGAGTCCTCTTAGCACAGGAACATCTGGCAGGAAGCCAGCTGAACAATAACCTTCTCTATTCAAATAAAAAAATGATACATTGACTTAACACCGGTTCTGCTTTGTCTCTCCTCACCTTCCTCCAGGATCTAAATTAAATAATACAATGCTTCTTTCAGAATCCTGGTGAATAATAAATAGTAATCCTGATGGAAAAAATTTCTTTGATGTTTAGGAAATAGTATTTCAAAGGAATTTAAATAAATATGTTAATTTGTGGCAAAAAATTAGAAATACCTGAAAAATTTATGAAAGCCAGTAAGCTTGAGACTTCATAAGGTTGTCAGCATGCTAATGATTCATTTACCTTGTAATCTTTATGTCTTCATAATAAATGCAGTATTGGATGGATTATCCATAGCATCTTTCAGACAACTGAATTTGTTCACCATGAGTAGGATGTACTTCCAATAGAATGACTTAAAAAGATCTCTCTCCTACTCGAGAAAATTTTCAGCCCACATCCTTGCAGCTAAAAGAACAGATGACTAGACTCAGACTAATAAATTATCAGTTTACTGCTGGTGAAAATACATTTAACACTTTTAGGAATTGAATTTCAAGTTAATTTTGTTACAGCAAATCAAAATCAATTCATGTAAACAACATACATTTTTTTTCCACTATGTGCTTCAGTAAAGTCTACTCCTCCAGACTGATGTATGATGCCAAACATTTTTCTGCCTAGGTACAGCATAGCTTACACAGACATCCCACTGAGTGAACTTTTCTAATACTATTGCTGTGTTACAGTCTCCATTCTCCCAGACTTCTTCCCTACACCAGCAAGTAGGTCCCCAGTACACGTTTCAGCAGCTTTGGGGGAACAGTGTGCACACCACACCTTTTACCTCACAACTGCCTTTATTATGAAGAAGTAAAGATCACAAGGTAAATGAATAATCAGCATGCTGGCTCAGATAGAACCATGGCCTTTTTGTGACCCCTGTACACACCTGGGAAACTTCTGCTACCATGCATCCATATTATAAACTACAAACCACATCTTGTGTTGGCAGAAAAAAAGGATCTGCACGCCAATGAGAGAACCTTGTGAGAGCCCAAGTTAAAGGATAACTGAGAAACCCCAAAATTTAGAAAGACTTCCCATAGCCTAACACCAATGACAGAAAAGGATTATTCATGCATGAAGAGCAGCTTGTTTTACAGCTGTTATTGAAGGGAGGTACAAGTTAAACCACTGATTTCTTTTTCCTATTCATTCACCAGAGTCATGGCAAGGGATGGAAAAAACAAAGCAAGAAATTAACAGTTACACACTGATTAGACCAGTGATGGCTGTGAAATACATGAGTGTTTATCATTTCTTTCCAGACTTAACTTTTTAAGTACCATGTACCTATTCAAACAAAAAGAATGGAATCCTGAAAACCCCACAAGCAATCCACAGCTTTTTATTCCCAAACATTTGAGGAAGATGAAGCAAAGGTTCTGCCTTTCTTTTCATTTAAAACAAAACCAAGAGCAACTTTTGTTACTGCTTTGATCTGATAAGACCCTGGCATAAGGGTCTCCTGCAGGAAGACGCAAACCAATAAACCCCCCTCCCTCCTCACACCCCACTCACACCCACCAGGCAGCACCACCGACACAAGCAGCGCTCCAGGACCAATGCACTGAAGAAGCATAACAACATCTTGGTGATTGAGTTTCTCTGTATGTGTTTTTCTGCTTTCATTTGTGTTTCTAAGTGTTTTTCCAGTACTTAACTACTCACAGATGGGATATTTGCGAAAAACATATGCAACACCCTACTGAGCCCCCATAAGACTGCCATAATCTTTAGTTACGTCAGGAGAAATGCATGCAATGGTTCACTGGTGAGCAGATGCCGGTTGCTATGTAGGGAGCGTTGCTCCATTATCGCAGTGCTCCTGTAGCAAAACTTACCGGCGAATAAGGCGGGTTTGCTTTTAAACAAAGCTGTCTTCACTCACTCACATTCTTGCTCTCATACCCAAATATTCACTAGCACCAAAACTCACTGGTCTGAGCAGCCTGCCCAGTGGTAAGGCTGCAAGGTCAGAGTGTCACTGGCATCCACCCATGGTCTCCCAGGATGATCTGGGAGCCAAGGTGCTCGCAGGATGAGTCCTCTTCCCGTCAGATGGCAGCCATAGGCAGCTATGTGTGGCTTCTTGCAGCCTTCAGGAGCTGCCAGTGATCAATCTTTCCATCCTGGGAGCCACCAGGGCCTAATCACTGCCCCTTAACCCAGGGCTCAGGAAAAGCTGCATTTAGACTTGCCCCTTCCTATAGCCCCTTTCCTGCAATTTATTGCTCTTGGTGCTTTCATGCCCATACATTCCTAACCAGATCATCTTTAACAATATTGCTGGAATCCTCTGCACATGCAATAGGAGGGATCAGACCCCACTGATTTTTCTAGCTACACCGAGCTCAGTCCATGGCTAGTACAGGAGACTGTGGGAGGATATTTTCAGAAAAACGAAATCCAGTCTGGGTCAGCATGCAAAAAATAGCCTATCACAGAATTTTCTTCCTACTCCCTTTGTACTTTGTAGACACCCTAAAGTATAAGGTCATATTTTCTGTCTTAATCCCATATAAGGAAACATTTTTGTGTACTTACAGGTTTTTAAGGCCTGGTAATCTTTTTATTCTCCGAATCTAATTTTTTTTTTACAGAAATTTATAGCCAGTCACTTAATCCTCAAATAAAAAAGTTAATCAGCCCTTTCTTATATGAGATAGGACTTAACATTGTATGGTCCATTATTTTTTTCCAAGAAAGATATCAGCCAGGCATAAGAGAATAGAGACTTCCCCAGTCCTGTGCACACAAACCTGACTCCCACTGCATTCACTGCTTGCAGCCTACTTACTGCACATTAGGGGAGTAGAGGCTCAAATGCAGGACAGTGCATTATACTGGAAGAAGCAGCAGCTTTATATTGAAAGCTTTATCACCATCTGCAAATTTACAATTCCCAGCTATGTATTTTGGCTTATTTGATTCTTTTCCAAGCATTCCTTGATATAATTCAGAACCAGCCTTCCAGCTGAACTGGTTTCTTGTGCAGCTATAGCTGATGCATTTATTCATTAGCTTTGGTAAAGCCCTAGGCACAGTGACAGCATGAATAATATGCAAAGACCAACATGCTCAAGAAACACCATAGTTTATCACAGAAAGCAAATAAAATGGGAATGGGGAAGTGGGGTGTCTCCCCCCTTTCTTTTTTTAAGAAGCATGTACAATCTCAATAGGCAGGATAAGCAAGTTCCTTATTTTTTCCTAGATGTGTGCATATTGGAACATAAATGAGCTGAAATACATATGGCATGTTCTATTCAAACACTCCCATAAAACTGCATAGACTTCTATTAACTTAAATTTAGAGAAATAAACTACTTACATTTTGGTTCTAAAGTTTATTCATTCTCTGTGATCTCCCATAATTTTGCTCGTAACTCGTACAGAGGAAAGGAGGTCACACAAACCTTGTCAAAATATAATTGGAAGCAATAGTCTGAATTCATTAGTCCTATAAAATTTTAATTTAATCCTCCAATATAACATAAACAGTGACAAGTATTCTTATCAAACTGAAACACCTCTAAAACTTTCAACCAAATATCTTTCATGCATAGTGGGGCTTGTCCTCTACACTAAATAAAAAGAATCCTCATCTATATGACCTTCTCTACCATCTCCTTTGCCTCATAGAGAAGTTCATCTAGTATTTTTCAGCAAAGTTCAGGTTCTATGGTCATTGCAGCAGTATGAATTTGGTGAGTTTAGGAGCAGCAGGGGCTTTGGAGTGGGGGGAAAGCTTTCTAGTGTTCTGACATTGAACTCTCAATTAAGGGGGAGGAAAAAGGCTGCCAGACTGTTTCATCTTCTCACTAATGCCTCAATAAAATTAAAGATATATTTAATGTAAAGACTAATGCCTTAATAAAATTGAAATGGACACAATCCTTTACTAAAAGCTAAAACCATATATAAAAGGTTCTTTCCTTTTTATTTTTTAATTAATAAAGAGAAAGAAAACATTTTTTACACAGATCATGTAATATGCCAAATAATTCACAGGATTTCCTACTTGCCCACATCTTATGGGACTTATGTTCATTGTAAAATTACTCTTAAATAAATATTACACTGAGATGTTTTGCTATTTATATTGTGGTGTTCCTTTAGTCAGCACTATGTAAAATTGAATTTAAGAATTGCACAGCAGGGTTAAGTACTTAGCAAGAAAATTAAGAATCTTGATGACCTCCATACCAAAGTGTTTCACAGGTTCCCACTGGACACTGAAATCACTGACAGATAAGCATTATATTTTTCTGAAGTTCACAATGGGAACAGAATAAAAATCAATGCACATAATAAGTGATGAAGCTTGGCTATTCAACCAGCTATTTCAAGTAATATTTTAGTATTTTTATGCTAGTTTTTATATATATGAACATTGTATGGTCATCTCAATATGCAGTTTTTTCCTCCATAATGTATTATGTAGGGTTTTTTTTGATTTTTAAAAAACATTTGCAGAGTAAATAGCAACATCCATGATTAAACTGAATTGCCTGAGATCATTAGGCAGGATATACACAGTCACTCCTTCATTAGCTCTCTCTTTGAGTAAATAACAATGGAAGTTATTTCAGATGCTAAAAATCAGCAGCAGACACTCTTTACTTACTAAAAAGTGGCACCATAAAAATAACTGTACAATTGCAAACAGAAGAAAGAGACAAAGAAAGATAAAACATTACAAATAACTGGAAAGCATGCAGTAAAGAAAAAAAAAAAATTAGAAGACCCCAACACAACAGCAAAACCCTCATGTCCAACCAAACAGAAAACCCCACAGCATGCTCCTAAAACATCTAGTAGGCACAAAATTAAACATGCAATTTGACCATAGATTAAAAACCTGGTTCCTTACTTAGCCTCATAACATCTTGTCTGATCTAATCCAGTGCTCAGACATTTAGTAATGACCTATCAGGCATTACTATCCTATCCTGAAGATCCTTATGACAAATGGTTTTTCTTCCAGGATTGTAGAATGGAAAAATCCTCCCCAAATCAAATGGATCTATGCAGTTTGCTGCCATGATAGCTATGCCCAGCCACAAGGGCTCTCCCTGTAAGGGCATACCTGAACAAAAGTTACTCACAGTCCTCCCTTTACATTCCTGCCTCCCACCCATCACTTAGGGTTTTTTTTTAACAAAGGAAGTATCTTCCCCCCTGGTAAAACCTGATGCTTTCTTAATGTAAAAATCATTCAGGCTTCTCTGGGGACCTCCTGAGAGGGGAAGGTCCAGGAAGCTGTTTGTCAGAACCTCTTGTCACTCAGAGCAACATGGTCAGAGCAGGCACTTTTATTCAACTCCATGTGTTCTCCTTACTGCTTTCATCCCACAAGCACAAACAGATAGGCAAAGGCTCCTGGATTCACTGTAGGTAGAAGCATGCTCACAGCAGATCATGCCTGCCTTGGAGGTGCCAGAATTGCAAGGATACATACAGAAACCACTTCCACCATCAGCAACAGCCTGGGGTCCCCCAGCAAGCAAAATGATTCCATCACATACCTGAGCACTGCCTGCAGTGGAACAGGACATGGAATTGGAAAGCTGGACACAGGAGCCAGAGAATGTCCAAAACCTGGCAGTAATCTAGTAGAACAGATAGGTAAATTCATAGATAAGACCACCAGTCCTGAAGAGAGCCCATACCACAAGAACCTAGTGCAAGAGGATCACAACCAGCACATTCTTTTCAGCTACAACACAATATTTCCATAGAATGGTTTAAGTTGGAAGGAATGTTAAAGACCATCTAGTCCCAGCCTCTCCACCATGGGAAGAGATACCTTCCAACAGACCAGGCTGCTCAGAGCTCCATCTAACCCAGCCTTGAAGGCTTCCACCCACAGTTTCCTTCAGCAATCTGTTCCAGTGCCTCACCACCCTCATTGTAAATTTCTTCCTAATATCTAACCTAAACCTACCCTCTTTCAATTCAAAAACATAATCCCTTGTCCTGTCACTACAGGACCTTAGAAAAAGTCCCCCTCCATCTTTCTTGTAGGCCCCCATTGTTTTGGAATGCTGTGATAGTAGATGCCTGGAACCTTCTCTTCTCCAGGCAGAACAATCCCAGTTCTTTCAGCCTGTTGTCATAGGAGAGGTACTCCATCCCTCTGATCATCTTTGTGGTCCTCCTTTGGACTTGTTCCAACAGGTCCATGTCCTTATTATGGGGGCCCCAGAGCTGGCTGCAGCACTGCAGGTGGGGTCTCACCAGAGCACAGCAGAGGGGCAGAAACCCCTCTCTCACTCTGCTGCCCATGCTGCTTTGGATGCAGCCCAGGACATGTTTGGCCTTCTGGGCTGTGACTGCACGTGGCTGGGTCATGTCAGGTTTCGTCCCCCAACACCCTCAAGTCCTTCTCCACAGGGCTGCTCTCAAATCATTCTCCACCCAGCCCATAATTGTTCTTGGGATTGCCCTGACATGGGTGAATTTTGTTTGCAATACTTAAAAATGCAAAGACTCTTGTTTACACCAATTATATACACCCTCCAACATGATCTGAAAAACTACATCACTAGTATGAAGTCACCTTTCACACTCAAAGTGAAACACAGCTCAACCAACAGGCTCAGCAGAGAGCTGGTACTTCACATCACCCCTTGCAAAGCCTAAAAAATATTAGGAAGTTAGGATCCATACGATCCATACACTTTCTGCTGAACATATGAAAAAGGCATATTTCACAGCTACAGCAGAAACTCAAGCTCCTCACATCAGCAAAAAAGCCCAGCAAAACACAGAAAGGCAGAGCTGGCCTTAGCTGGAGTCAGCAAGCAAAGATGCCTGGTTGCATTGATGGACCATGTAATAAGCTTGATGCTTTGATGAATATTCACCCTTACAGACCTTTTCTTCACCTTCTCAGACAGCTTCCAAAAATACCATAGGAAGTTATTTGCAGCACACACCCTCTCCTTGGCCAAAGTCTTCTAAAACACTGAAGCCGAATATAATATTTTGAATGGGGAAAATCTAGATAATGGCGAAATAGCACACCGAAGAGAGAAGCACAGAATAGAACAATGTTTCAATACGATTTTTTCACCACATTAAAATTCATCCAATATATAAAATGTAATGCCTCGGCAATTGAAACAAAATGTTTCATTTAACTTAAATTTTCTATTTTATCAAAATTTAAGTAACACCGCATCTCAAAAGTTTGCCCCTAATATAAATTTTATTCCTTTTCATCAGTTGTGATACTTAAGCTCACTAAAATATAACAAGTTAATATCTGGTAAAGATCATTTCAATTTACAAAAGGTTGAAGGTTGCGAATGAGTGAATTTATTTAAAGGTATACTTGAAAATTTACATTGACATTTGAACGTGAGTTTATTCTGTGCACTCCAAAATAGCTTGGCTCTTCTACCTAGACACCTGAGAAATCACACACTTCTAAATAACAGCAAGCAGATGGAGTAATTTCTAATTTCCCAAAATTAGCTGCAGAATTATTAAAGCCCTGTAGTAAATGTGCAACTTCATGTTCTTCCTCAAACTTAAAGATAAATATGACATTAAATGAAAGGACACATTTTAATATAACATTTAGGAACAAATTTTGACTAATTTTAACTGACTTCTGAACAGTGTCTGAACTGGATGCAAATGACAAATAGTTGGCGTTTATCTGCAAGTGTTGTTCCTGCATCACAGATATACTCATCTGAGCCTGAAAAAATACACTCCATCTCTTCACAGAGTGGAAGCAGCTGCAATGACAACTCATTTTTGGCAACTTTAGTCCCTATCTACTTGTAGATAGCAGAAGCAGCCTCAACCACATATTAAAACTAATTAACAAACCCACTAAACTACACCATAGCAAATACAGATGCCAGCTTCATCAGCAAGAGCAAATATCTAACTCTTACACTGCATTTCCACAGCAATTTTGAAGGAATTTTATGACAGAGGTTAGCAGGCCTGTCCATCTCAGACCTTCACATGGTTCTCTCACCCCATCTTTTTCAATGCAAAGGCAGGTAATCTGTGTGCATTAGACCACAGTATTAAAATAAAACAGAATTAATTATTGCAGGAGGAGCACTGCAATTCAGCAGATGCCACAATACTGAAAATAAGATTCTATCTCTGTGCAGTGCTGTACAAGGGAGATTTATGCATTGTCTTTGAAATTTCATGCTAGGCAGGATAATTTTCTGTGTTCATTACAAGAGAGCACACTGTGATTGAGACCCCACAATAGAGCAGAAGAGTGAAGTAACAGTGCAGTAACAGCAGCATTAGCAGTACAAAGCAAGCTGCAGTGCAAAACAAATCCTTTGCATGTGACTTGCTTGCCTCAGTAGTGGAGGGACTTGAGAAGAACAGGGTTGAACAGATCCTGGTTCATGAGGAATAAAAAATTAAAATCTTGTCTAGTAGGTCTGAAACTCATTACACCTTGAAATACCCAAAAACGATGGTTTTTGGTCAATCAGCAAAGAATGCTCCAAAAGCACATTAAAAATGAGGCAACCACTGCACAGTGAGACATCCTCAAAAATCTTGCTGACTTTTTCTTTTCTACCCTGCCTCCCACTGAGAAGGGAGATATGGGGCAAGAAAAACCCAAGAGGCCAGGACATGCATGCAAGAAGTCCTGAAACCTGAGAGTGCAATAATCTGGAAAAGTAAGACCTTTTCTAAAAGCACCAGCAGCAATTCTGAGGATCCCATACCGAGAAGAGCAGAGAAGCCAGTGCTGCTACAAAGGGACAGCAAAGGCAGCCCCCATTCTCAGGGGTGGACTTGAGAAGGACCACTACAAGTTTTCCTTTACCACGGACCAGCAACAGCATGTATACCCTCACTGCTTCATAAAGAAACATCCTTAGGAATGTTTAAGTAAACTAATACAGTTCAGATGCAAGAGGAGCTTTTTCTTGAATCAAGCCCTACTCTATCTGGGATTACCACTAGCACCATCACCCTAAACCCTGTTATCCTGGTAGGAATCAGATAAAACACTTACACAGATCAGACTACACAGCACGAAAAGGTTCTAAAATTTATGTATTACTTTGCTAATTATCAAGAGGTAAAACTTCCCAAAGCAAGCCAAACAGGCCGGAAGTGTTCCTGTTTCAAATTATTCCATAATAATAATAATAATAATAGTAGTAGTAGTAAGAATAAGTCCTACTACATGACATAATAGTAAATCTAAACTTTGTAATGCAATGTGCTGTAATGCTGTCCCAAGCCAGCAGACGGAAAGCTGAATTAATCTCTGCTGTTACACATGGGCTTGTTAAACCACAGCAGAGTGAAAACAAAAAGACCATGTTATTATCGCTCAGCGCTGCCACTGAGAGCCCAGTGGGGAGCCACGACACCTCACATGAACCACGCTTATTTCACAGCACTGCTGTTGGCAAGACCCTGTGAAGAGCATCTGAAACAAGTGGTGCAGTTATTCATGAGCTAAACGGATGCCAGAAACACCACAAAGAGGATAAAGGGATAGCGAAAGAAATTTGCACCTCTCTTTTCGTCTGGCAGAACCAGTAGGTGGAAGAGACAGATCTGTTTCTCTCTATCCTGATGTCTGCATTGGCACAGAGGTTTTGGCCAAACCAGGAAACAGCTTCGGCTCTCACATCCACTCTAAAACTGGTCTTGAAAACATTCTCAGTGCCAGAAGAGAAAGAAGGAAGCTGAGGACTTTTCCTACAGCTCCACGGATCAATGCATGTATCCTCTAAATGATGAAAAACAAGCAGCATAAACTGGAGCAAAGTCATTACACAGGATCTATCCTTACAGCAGGGATAGAGTGGAGAGACTTTCTGTAACAATGACCTAGACAGATATTAAACTAGCAGGTGTCGCATACATCTGGGAGACAGACAAAGCACTGTTAATCTCAAAGAAAAATAATGCAGTGTGATAACATGACATCTGGTCGTGCACAATAAACACACTGTAAAACATTTATTCCTCCCTATTTGCTATGTAAGCAATGACTCTTTTAATTATCCACATCAAATCCAGGTTCAGAAGATGGCAATGAAAACATTTGAAACATCTGGAAAATGCTTACACATGTATTTTGTACTTAGTAAAAAAGGGTGTTAGTGCTTGTGGACCTGATTCTGTCCATGTTTATCAAGTTTCCCTCTTGAAGTCAATGGTTATCTGTGCACAGGAGAGAGCACGATTTTTAAGCCGGATTCTAAAAGTGAAAATAAAGTTCTACCAATGTCATTTCAAATCATGTTTGAATCTGGCTTTGTTCTTTTGTTCTTTGCTTGAGCACTTCTGTACCCTTTTTGCGAGTTATTTGGCTGTTTTTAGTCCATTCAAAAAAGAGATGGTCTTAAAATGTCTTAAAAAATAAAAAAATCCCCACAAAATTCAATGATGCTTTCCAACTGCACAGAGCAAGTGCCAATGTGGAATTAAGTGTGTTTGGTCACCAAGAACATAAACATTAATTGTTCTGAGGACAGAATCAGTTTTTCTTAAAGTAAGCTAAAAAAAAACCAAAAACAAAGTCAACACCACCAAAACCAAAGCAAACACACCCACAAAAAACCCACCCCTACACTCCCATCCTAGTCAAGTTAAAAGGCCTTTCTGAACTCCACTAATACTTAAATGTATTACCTTTATGGGTGTTTATTTAGAACTAGCAATTGGGTTCCTTAAACAGCCTTGAAAATAATTCAAATTCTTTTTATAGTGTAGAATGTTCTCATTGCTGAATTTTCTACTGTATCTCCAAATGCTAACAAAATCCTGCTTAATGTGTTCTATAAGTCAATATATACCGCCAGATTCAGGAAGAAAAAAAAAGAAATCATACTTTCACATTGTTACACAAACCATTTTACTCTGAAGTAAAGCTGGTGCTATCACATTAGCTGCTAATCACTAAGTCCACTCCCTCTTCTGTTAAAAACTGAGTGAAATTTAATGGATTTACCATAAGGAAGGGTGCAGAAAGCAAACTGTCAGCAAACTGGACTGAATCTTGTCCTGATTCCTTCAGCTTGGAGATGTTTCAAGACCCATTACATAATGGTCTTTTATTTCACCTGACATTGCAATTGCTCTTTCAAGCACGATTTATATAAATCGAGAAAGCATCTTGAGTTCTCCCTTCTGAAAGCCTTATCTTCAACAGAGCAGTTCCACCCCCTGCTTCAGAATGACAGTTCTTGGCCCAGATCATGGTGCAAAGCTGGTCCCTGCAGCTGTCCAAAGAATCAATTCATTCAGAACACACAGCCCAACAGCAGCATAAAACCCATGTCTCTCTTGACAAAGCCCAAAGGAAAGGCTCAAGGAAAGTTAAACACCGTTTGAGTGATTTCACAATTTATCCACTGCTTAGGAGAGAACCTTTGATGCTTTAGCCAAAGCCCTCAGAGAACACTGGGGAGAACAAAAGCTTGACTTTCAGACAAGCAGGTGGCTGCTCAAGGTCCACCAATAAACAGTGGTATTTATGTAAGATTTCGAAATTTCACCTCTGCTTTGAGGCACTAGGAGACCATTATCGTAATTTCCTCCAAACTCTGAAACAAATACTAATACTAGAAAAAATACAAATACTAATACTAGAAAAAAAAATTTATTATCTCTGGATTTTAAGAGGCCAACAGACTGACAATCCAAATAAAGTGATTGCAGGAGAGCGTTAGCATCCTCTGAAAAAAAGGATCCTATGAACAAAGGCCGCTTGAGTAACAAGCTTGAGTAACCTAATACAACTGAAGGCGATGCCTCATCTCTCCAGGCAAAAAAGAAGCAATGAAACATGGAAGAAGTAGTCCAAAGTGAAAACAGACTCACAATTTCATTCTTGTGATAAAGAGCCCAGTGCATTTTTTTAAAACCCCAAGAGCAGTAGTGCCTTTAAGCCAGGCTTCTAATTAGCCACACATAATTGAAATATGCAGCTGTTAAAACTCTGAGGATAAAAATAAGCACAAGAATAATTTTCTACTTGCACGTGCATTTCTCTTCAATTAGTTATGAGATGCTCTACTTCTGAATGCCTAAGTTCACTAAAGATCTGTTAGTACTATAATTGAGGGAAAACAGAAAGAAGTCTCATTATTATCTGATCCATTTCAATTTATAAGTGGAAATGTTTTTTTTTAAAAGTGACAGTTTTCATCATTATACTCTTACAAGAATTACCTTGTTCTGAACTATGTATCATCATATAACAAATAATTTCTAAACCAATTGAAGATGCCTAGGTTATCACTCTTCAGTCATCACTCTTCAGAAAAAACATCATCACAAATTGCCATTATATTTTGAGAGAAACCAGGATTTAAAAGACATATGCATGCTGTCTTGGAATCAGCTGGACAGGTACTCATGGAGCCCACATTTCCTTTATTTAGGAAGCAGTAAAATGCAACATCTTACAAAAAATAAACTGTTTGGCAAACTCTCAATTTTTAATAATGGCTACTATAATTTCCCAATAAACATTCCTAACACAATTTTACTAAATGCCCAGAAAAGTAACAAGTCTCACACTTAGCAGGTAACAAAATAACCTGTGCTCGATATAAATATTGGGAAATGGACAAGAAGGTAGGTAAGAAACATTACATATCAATTAGCACTACCGAGAGTAGAAGGCTGGGAAATACACCGGGATGCATGCCAGGATACATGGCTTTAACAGTAGACTGATATGACAGAGAGAAATGTGATGCATGAGAAAGAGCATCACTTTCTGTTGCTAATAAGTCTAGCTCTGTGAGTAAAAATTGATACAAATTACCCTTAATTATCTATCATTAAGAACAAAAAACAGTGGTATACTACATAATACATCAAGGTTCGGAAAAGTGGAATCTTAAAACTGAACATGTAGGTGTCTACATTGTTAAAACAAAAAGCTACTCAGTAGTCAGCTGGATTTTATAAACGTTATCTGTAGTTTTTACTGCAATCTTAAGAAGAGATCTTTATTTCTTACACAAGAAAGTTGGAGAAGAACAACCTTTTTTTCTTCTCTCTTTAAAACATAAACAAATGCTTTCTTGCTCTTCATAACACGGTTAAGGCATTTAAAATTAATAAAGTTCAATTAGCACACCTGTGAAGCCTAAATTAAATTTCAGAAGTGCCAGTCAGGTAAGAAGTCAGCTGCAGGAGAAACAGGCTTACTCTCAAATTACAAACCCAAGCACCACCACACTTCAAGGGCGCTGGAAACTTGTGTTCTACACACATGGAAGAGTGTAAGCCTCATAACTCTAGTTCTTTATAATATTAAGAAACTAAGTGGCATGTACCTTTTCAAGTATTTGGATATTCAGTTATTGCCAAGTACCAAAATACTCACTAAGCCTGTCTTGATTGTAGAGTCATGTTTAGGAACAAGTTCTGGAGTTATGAAAGACAAGGTTCCCAAAAGTCCAGCAGGACCAGGGCAGTGACTGACCCTCTGTACTCAGCCCTTGAGGGGGCGCAACTCAAATCCTGTGTTCAGTTTTGGGTCCCTCTCTGCAAGAAAGACATTGAGATGCTGGAGAGTATCCAGAGAAGGGCAACCAGGCTGGTGAAGGGTCTGGAGCACAAGTCTGATGAGGAGCAGCTGAGACAACTGAGGTTGTTTAGCCTGGAGAAAAGGAGACTCAAGGGAGACCTTAGCACTCTCTACAACCACCTGAAAGGAGTCTGTCGTCAGGTGGAGGTCAGCCTCTTGTCCCAAGTAACAAACAAGAGAACAAGAGCAAATGGCCTCAAGTTGCAACAGGGGATTTTTGACTGGATATTAGGAAAAAAGTCTTCACAGAAAGACTTGTCAAGCATCAGAATGGGCCGCGCAGGGAAGTGGTGGAGTCACCATCCCTGGAGGTGTTTAGAAGACGCCTAGATGTGCTGCTGTCCGATGGGGACACAGATTAGTGGTGGGCTTGACAGTGCTGGGCTGACGGTTGGACTCAGTGATCTTAAAAGTCTTTTCCAACCTGAATAATTCCATGACTCTGTAACAGAAATGCACTATACAGAGCAATCCTTATGCAAAATGCAGACGTACTTGCATTTCTTTCTGAACAGAATGTCATCATTCTAAGGCTACCTCACCAAAGCAGTTTGGTTTTGAAAATTATCATAAACATTTATTACAAAAAAAACCCTGCAGAATTTGACTCTGTCTTCCTGTGTTCCTCAGTCATATTTGGTGACATCATGCACCTATAAAGAAGTTCACTTCTGTAGCTTAGCAAACAACTGCAGTCGAGACAAAACCAACTCCATCTTCTGCACATTCTGTTACCAGTTAATACTTTTTCAGTTTGCTTTCTAAAAAACCCACATTCATTATGCAGAAAGTCAATTAGCCAAAAATTTGGAACAGACATTTATGATCCTTACTATTCTAAGACAAAGTTCAAACCAAACAGACAGATAAACTCAAGACCAAGACACAGAATTATCAATAGCCTACATCCAGCATCTTTTACTGTATATTAACAAGGTTCCTATTGAAGCCAAAATCTCCCTCGTGCTTTTGAGAAGCAGATAGAAGTAAAAACCTAAAAACACAGAGAAAAGGAAATCAAATGCTATGATTTGCCTTCTGGTGCTAGTTTTGTGGAATATTTCAACAGGAAGATAGAAACCCGATAACTCATGAATTTCAGATGATGAAGGAAGCAGGTCCTTAGAAACGTGCATGAGATTTTGTTCTTGATTTTAAATTGGATAAGGTTCCACCATCATGAAATGAAAACAAATTAAACCAGGGTTTACTCTACCTATAAATGTATGGTTCTCTTGGAATCATCCCAGAACCAGTGGTAATAGAAGCAATAAATATCAAAATTTTAAGCAGTAGTATTACCTCTGGTGATTTAAGTAGAAATAAATGAGCCTTAAGTGTTCTTTCAAAAGGAAGGATGGAGTATGCAACCAGCACACTGAACTAGTGAGCAACTGAGAACAATTTAAAGAATAACTTCTGAAGTGCATGAGCTCAGTAATGAATTCACTTGTGAGGGCAGAATATACTATCATTTGATATCCACAACAGAATAGTTTACCAATCAGACTATTTATGTATTTTAAAAATATACATAGCATTCAAGAAATATATCCAGATAATTGTAATTTGATGGTTTTATTTCCATTATGAACTACAAGAAGTATTATAAGTCTAAATCCATTTCTAAAATCAATTTGTTCATATTAGCCACCAACTCCAAATCTCATTGTTTTATTTGCTACAAAATCAAAAAGCCATCCAACAGAAACTACCTTCCTGGGAGGTACTAACAGTCTGCAATTATTTGATTCATCTGGCAAAGGAAAACAGCTTGAGCTTCTTTATCATCTTCTGCAGGTGTGCTTTCTAGATCATGATTCACTCCAGAAAGACCCTGTCAATACATCTGCACAGTGTCTCAGCTGACTGCACTGAAGTGCGAGAATCCTTAAACTTAAACTTTTGCTGTTGTGCGATTGGGTGGTTTTTTGGTTTTGGTTTTTTTTTTTTTTTTTTTTTTGGTTTTTTTTTTTTTTTTTGTTGTTGTTGTTGTTGTTGTGTATTTTGTTTTTTGGGTTTTTTTGTTTGTTTGTTTGGTTTGGTTTTTTGTTCAACTAATCTTTAATCCAATAAGCAGTATGTGATTTTGTCTGGGACAGACTCATCACTCCTCCTTTTTTTCTTAATCCCCAAGTTTTGCTCTTCCCTAGAAAGGACATCAGATTTTCCCTGCACTTGTAGGATTAGCTTCATAAAAAAACCTTTTTGGTAAAACCAATTGATTTTGTCAATTGTGCCCATTAGCCTTGCCATTCTAACAAGTCAATATTTTACTGGGACAATCTTTATTTTTAGCTGGTCTTTTCATCATGTTTTCTCAGCACCCTATTGAAAATGATCATATCCAATTAAGAATATATGCTACTGGTTTTTTTAAGAGAAGTTTTTTTCAGGCTCCTAAGTCTGCAAATGTTCTTAATGTCCTCTTTAGGCAGGTCATGTAATTGATTTATGTGCAGCACAATTTCTGTGGACTACATATTGATCTTGATCAAGAACTGTAAATGTTGTTAATACATGCAAATTATTAAATTCATTCAGAGATTATATAATTTGGGGCAAATCCCATTGGTTTCACTCATGTAAAGAGTTCCACTGATGTCAATAGAATTTTGAGAGTAATTATGAACAATTGTGTTGACCAAAATACAAAGATCTTCCGTACCTTGAAAAGTGGGAGCAATGGTCCTAGGTCACATACAAATCCTCTAAATAATCATATTGTACAGCAGAAGCTTCCAAATGCCTAAAAAACTCTTCAGAACATTCTTCCCCAACTTTTAATTTGTACTGATAGTTGAAACTCTGATATAGCACTTTATGTTTAAAGGCACATCATTACTGTCTATAACCTCTACAACTGTTGACGTTGTGTGCAAGGCTGCCATCAAGAAGAATTCCTAGCAATATTTCAACCTAAAATACGTGAGCACACCCAGGTATTTTTGGCACACCTACACACAGAGAGAGAAGAAACAAGGCATATGTCATGTCTCGTACAAGGTGCAGCAGGAGCAATTACAAGCCAGTTGCTTCTGATAGTGTCCTCCTTGCCCCTAGCTGCAGATGATTGGCATTGATGCAGCTTGATACATTGTTCACTAGGCAATACTTTGTCATGTACATGTTTAACTGCAAGAAAACAGTGTTTCTTAGAAAAAAAC